>NC_061119.1:120326603-120447601 GCF_002878395.1 Capsicum annuum
GCCTATCACTTATATTCAGGGTTGAATCCTTGTTAGCATTATCGCCCCAAAATGGGAAAGAGTCATCATAAGTGATTGACTTTGTTTATTTTTTTGCCTTTACCACCATTTCCTTGACTTCAACATTTTTAAAAATATTTTGTTTGGTTGGTTGGGAAATCATTGAGGACTCTTCACTACCAAGTGCATCATTAACCACATAGCTTGTTTTCTTTACTTGATGCACCTTCTCTAGGGAAGTGGGCACGGTAATGGTATTTACAAGATTCATTTCCTTACCCATTTCTTGTACTATGGTGATCTACCTTCTAAAAGCCTTATTGTATTGATATATGTCTTACATATTCTCCCCTTTTGTAGTTACCCGATACAATATGGTTTGAAGCGTTTCTTTAAAACTATTGGACCAGGCATGTTGTTCTTCCCTTATCGTATCATGATACCTATCAAACTCATAAGAAAAACTGCAATTGGGTTTGCATAATTAGGGGAGGAATCATTTGGACAATCACTCCAATATCCATCTCAACCAACACACAAAGAACAATCATACTCCCAATAGGATCGAGATGGTGCTTCCATCTCTCTCCAGGGAGCATATCTACAATCTACCCTAAAGTGGGGTCCATCACAATATGGACATGGATCATCCAGATAGGATTTCCAACAACCAAAGTCAGTTTTATCCCAAGATGCCATGAAGTAAAGTAAACAAAAATAAAAATCTACCTAACACAATAAATAAAATAAAATCACATACACTTATTTACAAGTTTGAATTTAAGCAAGTAAGCTAAAATTCCAAACTAACTCAATACACCATATTGTTCCCCAACAATGATGCTATTTTTTATAATGCTCAACTTACACATCAATTTAAGTGCAAGGCAGTCATTGTTAATTTATTTACCTAACTTTGGAGTTGGGGTTGAATCCACGAGGAATGATGTGAGTGGCGATTAAATTAATTCAGAACAAATGAAACAATTTAAATTCAATCCTAACGTACAAGACTGTAAATGTGGGTGGAAGGGGTTTGAAATGTATCATGAGTAATATTTCTTTTTAGGTTTTCAAGTAATAATTTGGGGCTATGAATAATTAGAGTTTAAATAATTTAGGTATGGATCTTGTGGTTAAGTTTTATTAGGGAAAGCTAGTATGTTAGTGCGAAACAATCAACTTCACTTTTAGTAGATCATGTGAGGGGAAGCTCAATTAGGGGCTTGGATATTAGACTTTCGACAAAGTACCAAACTATCACCCACTAATTTTTTCAAATACCAAATGAGGGTTTTCAACTTTTGGTAACCAAACCTCAATTTAGGTATCCCTACTTCTTGGATGATGCCTAAGGCCTAGACCTTCCATAATTTATCCTTATTTCTAAGATAACAAAAAGGGAACAACTAAACCATAAGTAATTGTTCACAAATTTAGTTGTCACCCAAAATCCCTCTTTCAAGGATAGTTAAAGGATCTAGGATAACCACGTCCCTTTGCCAAGGATGATGTGGGACTTAGAAAATTTGAGTCTTTCACCAACTGATTCCATACTCTCATCAAGCATTTGCAAAACCCATCAACATGAACTACTAATTGAAGCTAATAATAACAACCCACACATACATTAACCCTATTCATATATAACCCCAAGATAAAGAGCTAGCTATTAATGAGATAAATAAGTAAATATTTACCCAAAATCTCTATTGATGTGATTTTGTGAAAAACTAAGTGAATGTTACTTTAGACTTTGAACTCTAAAAAATCTTCAATGGGAGTTTGCCACTACTCCACTTAGAAGCTACTCTAATGTATTCTTCAACCTAAATTATTACAATATTTTTTTCTCCAAGAATGGAAACCAAGAACTAGACAAAGTTACAATAATTGAGAGTAGTGGAATGATCCCTAAAAGAATATGGTTTGAGTCTCTAAATGGGAAATTTGGGAATAGTTGTTTGCATTTACATCTTTGTCCTTCGCTGGTTTTTTACACTAAGCCGCGGTGATGGGAGCTTTTTTATGATCACAGCTACCACGACCGTGCTCAGAGTAACGCAATCATAGTTTCTGACCTTTTTAACTGGTCACAATCGTGGCCCTCTCACCGCGATTGCGGCCCTCTGACCGCGATTGCGGCAACTGATGCCTATTTTTTATCCAGGTCTTCCAGCTGCACTTCTTTCCTTCTTTTGATCTTTTTTAGCTCATATCCACATATGTTCACCTCATCACCTTTGTTCATGCAAAATGTGTATATTAGTGCGTCCAATCACAAATATTTTCTCAATTATTCACTCAAAACATGATAATGTGCATGAATGATGAGTCCGGTTGAGTGGTAAATTCACAACTTATCATTGATCATCACACAATAGAGGATCTCTACAACTACTGTAGGTCCCCTTGTAGTGGAAATCCATGAACTTAACACTAGCTTTTGAACAATCCCCAATATGTGTAGTCTCTTATTGCAATTAATGGTGAACTTAAACACATCCTTACTCTCAACAAGAAATAAAGGGGGTTCTATTTTTAGAAAATTAGTGAACAACTCATGTTTGATACTAGTATAATCGGGCTTAACACAAGACTGGGAGTCCATCCATCCCAAAAGCTTCTGCACTCTAGGAGCTATGGTGGAAATAGTAATTAAGACCTTAAAGGTCAGTAAGTGGGAGTGGCTCTATTGCCAGCTAACCCACTTAAAAAATCCAAAACCTACTTAATAATCTCAGAAGACACCAGAGAAAGGGTTGCACCTCCAGTAGGTGCTGCCACCTCTGATTCTAAATGATCCTTATTTGTTGTCTCAA
This sequence comes from Capsicum annuum, assembly GCF_002878395.1. NCBI lineage: Eukaryota > Viridiplantae > Streptophyta > Magnoliopsida > Solanales > Solanaceae > Capsicum > Capsicum annuum. The sequence continues at coordinate 120,329,426 of NC_061119.1, forward strand.
ACTGCCAAAAATAATGCTGGGGTAGGGAAGGTGATACTGATCTTTGATAGGGCAGGTCAGCTACTACTTGAGCTTTTACCCTAATAGATGTTGCTCTTATTTCTCGTTCCCTTACTCCTACCTCATCTTCGAACAACTAGTTCTTTAGCTGGAGTTGTTGATGCTTGTCGCAATCCAATTTATGAGTCATGATGGTCCCTACTTTATCCTTCCAGTAGGTAACAACCATAGCTCAGAGCTATAAACAATGGGCTAACATGGTGGAAATGGCCTAAAAGTATAAATTAAATAATTAAATACTTATAATAACAATAAGATAGCAATAATAGTCAAATAAATAGAAAAAATATCAACAATAATCCCACAACCGAGTAGTGTTAGTATTGCAGATATTATAAATGGAATATATGTAATCAAATAGTCAAAAAAATCAGCCTCAAAAATAAAATACTACACACATTTAATAGAAAGAAAAAGGGACAAATTTGACTTCAAGAGCTAACCCTATCTCATGAATCGACTTAACATAACTGCCACATAATTGATGGCTACTAGAACTCGAATCTGCACCAAAAACTATAGGTACTTTGTTTGCATCATTCTCCAAATAAGCTAAATCTTTGTACAAATTCAATAAATATGCAAGATAAATAAGCTAAGGTAAAGGTAAAACCTTAAAATAATCTAGTACACTGTTGTGCATAAATAAATTTGTAATAATATCGTAAAGATCACATACTGATAACTACTAAATTGGCCCCTATAAGAGAATAAGTGTGGAATCATTATTAACCTAACACGGGCGTCCATAAGACAAAAGGGTTCAATCTAAGTAAAGTAAATAACCGAAGAACCATAAATTACCATATATCCAGCCATAACCATGAACCTATCAGTGTCGTAACATATCATAAATACCTCTTAATGCTAGAATCAATCCCGAACTCAATAGCATCATCATCATTATTATCATTTTTTGGACTTGAACCGAATCTCATATTATCAATATCCTCATCAATTGTATGGCTTAAACCATAACTAATATCATCCACACTATTATATAAACTACTAGGTTTTACCCTAAATTAACATTAACTTCCAAATACAAAACGAACATGATATCATGTGTCTAAAATCTTTCCCTATCAAAATAAGAAATTCAAACTATAAATCAAGCTTATAGAAGCATACAAATTATATCACAAGTCTTATCCTAAGGTAGGTCGGAGAGGCCCATTTCTATTCAGGAAATCTACTTTTAGGAAAATTCTACCCAAGACTAGGCTACAGTATCTAAATCTATTTATCAATGTTAACTAAGACATATTTTTCCCTATGATAGCAAATTTACGTTGGAACAATCTAATACCTAAGTCCACATTAATATCAAAAAATGCTCTACTAAATAAAAAACAATCTAAGTTGGGACATACCCCCAACCCTCATAATAAAAATGACAATTTTAATGTGATCTCTCTGATTCTAGTTTATGAAAAGGAATATGATGGAATAATGAAGTCTTCCAGATAATGAAAGTTCACCACTTCACCGCAATGACCTATGAACCAAGTCGATCCACCTAAAACTACGCATGAGCAGTATAATTGCATTCGGAGTCCGTATCACATGGGTATACAATATTTGAAGATGGTTAGTGGGTTGAGCACTAGTATATAACTTAGGGACAAAGATAAAGTAATGAAAGTTTAATAATCCAGTTTAACTCAATGTGTATTTGTGCATATATTTATACTTTTATAAGATATTGGGATAGGGAACAACGTTTATCATGCACTTTAAAACTTTAGCTTGGATTTTGTATCCCATCAATCATTTAATTATACCATGGGCTATATGGGACAGAACTCTCATCCCCTAGTTGGGCCAAAGAGCGTATAGTTGCACGAACTGAAGTATAATCTCATATATATGCATGGGGGACTCGAACATCCCAATCATCTACTAAGGTGATGGGGGACTCAAACTTCCTAAATCATATATTAAGGTAGACTCGAACCACCTAGCTATAAGAAAGGAGACTTGGACCCCAGGCCATATAAACCCCCGCGCCATCAAACGTAATTTCCCGTTTTGGTCCCTTGGGATAGCCACTTTCAAAGACCAGCTACACAACCCTCTTTTAAGCCCTATTAAAATATTTATCTCATATTCTCATTAATTGAAACATAACAAATATTCAAGCATACATTGTTGGTAGCATCATACCAACTACACTAGCAAGGTATCATCAACATGTGATATCAATTCTATTAACTCAGGAGAACAACTCCCTATTTTTATTAATACAAGGTATGTGAACACCGAGTTGCTTTGATCATTAAATCAAACCATCATGTTTCAATAACCTCTTTATGTCATGAAATTGTTCCAAAAAAATTTTAATGCAATTTTTATTTGTACTTAAAACTGCTCTCACAAAGTTGTTTTGAGGTTGTTACCAATTCAACTGTCAATGTTCAAAAAATTAGGAAAATCACAATCCCCTAGTTTATTCACATTACTCATCCATCAAATTGATTTCAAAACAACCATTTAAACATAAACAATCACTACCAGAAATTAGATCTATGGTGAGGGTTGCAAAACCATTATAATAGGCCAAAAAACTGTTGCCGTAGACCTATTGCAACGGTTCAGCAAGCGTCCCATAGGTGGGCATTGTGATAGGTCTATGGCAATGGTTTTTGCAACAATTGTGTAAACCGTCGCCATAGGTAGAGCTATAGAGACATTTTGTTACAATCGTTGCCATAGATAGGACTATTGTGACGGTTATTTTTTGACTTATTGAGACACATATTTCCATCTATTGCAATGTTTATGAACCATCGCAATAGAATCTATTGCAACGGTTATGATCCGTCGCAATAAATGTTATTGTGTTGCCTTCATTATTCTGTTGCAACACTTTTTTATTCCTATTTTCATCTATTACAACAGTTATGAACCGTTGTAATAGATTCTATTGCAATGACATTAAACCGTCGCAATAGCATCTATTGTGATGCTTTTGTTTTTAAATTAAAACGATTTATACAAATAGTCATATTAATGAAAATATTTATTTATATACATAATAAATCATAACACAATATATACACATCACACAACAAAATCATTCATTAATAATCTCATAATTCAAAATATGCAACAAGATAGTAATTTAAACCCAAAAGTAAAATGTAATCAAGTCCAAATGATTAGTTAAGGTTTTACATACCAGAAAGTTCAAGTTGTGATAAGTTTAAAAAAATTCTCCACAAAACTTTTTATATTAGAGCATTTATCCACAACCCAAAAATTTTCTCAAGTATGGTCAATGTCTTCATCATTTTCTTCATCTCTTGTGTTCTAGTATCTGTTTGTTTCATAGAGCTGCTAGTGATAGAGCTGAAAGAAAGTTTTTAGTTTTCTGATGATTTCTCAGAACACCCTTGTTGATTCATGATTCTTTAAGTCTCTATAAGATCAAGAGCAAAAATGTAATGTCAAGATGGTTAAAATAACAAAGTAAAACTGGTATGCAGTAGAAGTGTCTCTTGATTTTTTATCTAACATACAACTAGAAGCCTTATAAAGCAACAAATTCAGAACACACAAGCCTTATAAAGAAACAACTCCAAGTTGCAAATTAAACAATATTCAAATACATAATTATCGTTTAGATGTTAATCTTGAAGTTTTGCCTTTCTTGGGTAGGTTAAAAATAGAAGCTCATGTCTAAGGTTATGTTAGAATTTCTTGGATGTATTGGTTTAAGAAGATTTTATATCACCAAGTTTCTCTTGTTTATGTGCTTACTAAAATTTTGACTAATGTTTCCAAGGTAAGTCTTATTTCTTTTGAATGTTGCCCTTTTCAATGGTTATTACAATAGTGGCATGAATTTTATTTAGATCATTTTCCCTAAGTATTCACTTGGTTTTATAACTGATACAGTTCTTGCAATTATAGGCTTTTCTTGCTTTCTATGTGATAAATGCTAACAAAAATCATAACAAAAGCAACCTAAAACCAAACAAGACCAACTAATAAGGTTATGAGATTAAATGGTAGCTGTTAAGGTTTAGGGTTAAACGGTGGCCGTTAAGGTTATAAGGTTAAACGGTGGCCGTTAAACTTATAAGGTTATAAGGTTAAACGGTGGCCATTAAGGTTATAAGGTTATACGGTTAAATGATGACCGTTAAGGTTATAAGGATAAATGGTGGCCGTTAACCCTATAAGGTTATAAGGTTAAACGGTGGCCGTTAAGGTTATAGATTTCACAGGGAAAGGGAAACATAATTCAAGTTTATAATTCAAGGCACCATACCTCAAGTCTCTGTTCTGAGTCATTCCACTCAAACATTAGAAAGTCAGTCACCCAAAGTATTGAATGCCTGGACTAGATATATGAACACAAAAAAGATGGACATTAGGAAATACAAGATGCTACTCAAGAACCTAAGTCTTCTATAGATAAGCACATATGTAAATCCAAATTTGGACATCAGATACTCACATTGTCAATTAAACCCAGTTGATGTGCAACATATGTTCTCAGACGATCCAATGCTTTATTGACTTCTGCATGGTAACCAACAGCAAACAAGAGAAGATCATATGGTACCGCGGATAACTGATTCAACAATTCCTCTTTCTTTGTCGTATCCAAACTAGAAACCAGTGGTGGAATCCCTTTAAAGTTCTGTTTTTTTGCATCTGCTTGAAAAACTACACTATTTATTTTATTGTGAACAAATTGTCACCAGTTCAGGTGATCTGCGATGATCAACGTGGACACCAGGTATCCAAGTGGTCGCAGCAGAAGCAGAGAAAGGAAGAGCATAGCTCCTTTTTATAGAGGAATACTCAAGGGGTGCTGCAGAGATAGACATAGCAGGGAGAAGCAACCACCCTTTACAGAAAACCCCATCCCTCTAACGCTCTAGTTATGATGACTATAGTACTAGTGATGATGATCACTAGTACAATGATGAACGAATGGGAAATGGCACTAGTAATACTGACAATAAAAATTATGTTGGATCTACTTATAGATTGACTTAGAACTCTACCTGTGCTAACTATGAAGTCTTCAGGATTAACATCTATGGACATAACATCAATAAAGTTCTTGCACAGAAAAATGGTTCCTGGACATACTTTTCAACTTTACTATAGCAAGGCACAATCTTTGGAGGAACTTTTTAACTTAAAGCCACAAGGCAAAGATAAAACTGTAAGAAAAACAATGAATTCAAGTAACACACATTTCATAAATAGTCATGCCAAAGTGAAAATGAGAGAAGACTAGCTAAAACTAACACACACACACTTAATCAATGATACATCCCAATTACCAATATAGACACCACCTTTAGTAGAAAAAATTATTCATCTACTGTGGCTGGTCAGTAGTTAATGATGCAGGTTACCTGTATGGTCTCTTTTTTTATTTCAAATGTTTTAAGTTTTTGAAAGACATTAATCTTCGAGCCTTAGTTTAAGCTGAAGCAGAAGCATCTATATCATAACATAACCACCAAAATCTCCAAAAAAAGAGATGTCTTGTGAAGTAAAACACACTAATTTATAAGAGAAAAGTTAATCGAAGAGACCCTGTAAGTCTACATTTAAGAAACTAATCCTCCCAATTTTATGCTTTTAATGCTAATTTGGCTGAAAATGCTGCCATACAGGAGCAGGGTAGTGATAGATAGATATTTAGACATAGACATACAATAAAATTTAAATATATAGATATATATACACACACACACATACATATGCAAAAGGAATTCAGCATGCAGTTTAACAATATAGCAACTTAGAAAGGGAGTCAAAGCAAGAAAGTGTTAGTGATATAGTGCTCCTAATGGCTCTCATAATGTGTTTCCTGACTAGTAAACAAAAGTTTCATCAATAATCCAAATACTACCATTGTAGGATTTAACAGGTAATCTACTGAGTTTCGACTAGAAAAAAATACACAAATCTATACTAATAACTAGTAAAAAGGAAAGAGGCCTCACACGGCTTCACAAACCAAGACAAGAAAAATAAGTTGCTAGTGAATCGAAATAGGCTCCACACGACTTCACTAGACTTTGAGTTTGTGTTTTAAAAAAGAAAATGAGATGAATAACAAAGCAACAATTCTAGTGAATCAAAAGATCCCCCCACACGGCTTCAATAGTGAACTTAGACATGCACAACAACACATGGTGGTGAGGCAAGAGAAGGGAGTAGAAGTGGGAATTGTCTGTCACCTAATATGACCTAAGTAATTAATGCAAAGATGCATCTATCTCAATTCATATTTAATACCTTAAAATTCTTCCATATCATAAATATCAGTATGAACAATTAAAATTAACATAGGTATAAAACTTCAGTGCAAGTCTAAAAACATCAGGCCACCAACCAGCATCTGACGCAAGGTACAGAGCAGCCATGGCAATATCATATTTCTCCCTAAGTTTGTACAGAGGCATGTATTCTCTGCTCTTATTGCTTATCTCCTTCAGTCCAAGTTTATGCATGCTAGCAGTGTCACCTATGCTGCTTTGAGCAATACTATTTACCTTAATATCATAGTCTATGCCCCACTCTAGAGCTAAATATCTAGTGACTAGATCAATAACAGCCTATACCGAGAGATGATGTGAGTGGGAATTAAAAATAACAAAATAAAAATGAACACAAACTAAGCTTGAATCTAAAGTTCCAAACCTTAGGAACAGCTACATAGATTTGATACCAAGATGTAGTGTAATGCAAAGTATCACTGATGTTCAATATCAGTCCACTAGAAGTTGAAATCTTCCCTGGTCCCCCCTTCTTGATATAGTTAAGTGCTTCAAGGAGCATAGTAAATGTACTAACAGAATCAATATCTAGTACTGCAAAAAACATCCTAAGCATATAAAAAGAATCAGAATGTAATCTGAGATAGCCTTTTCCTCACCTCAAATTAAAGAGAGGAAAGTGACTTGCTATTCTCTTTTACTACACAAGTAATCCCCTTACTCAACCCCCTTTCCGTACTTCCTCAAGAGATTGCCACAAGCCCAAGAGATCCTACTGAATGAGACGAAAAGAGTGTAATGAAAAGAACTTGTTAAGGAGCATAGTGATATTGAGGTAAAAGATGCAAAAAGTAATAGGTTGACAGAAGATACAACAATGATTCACAACAAAGATAAGGAACAAATTTCCTCTAAGGATGATATGCATCAGCAACAACCCATAATTAAGGAAAGTGGGAAAATTAAAACTCATCCAACAATATCCTTGAAGCAGAAATAGAGATTAGTAAAGAAGCTATTATACCAGAATGTTCTAAGGAAAAACAACCTATAAATGATATGGAGTAGCAACAACTAGACTCTAGAGGAAACAAAATTAAGGAGGTTAACATGACTAGTCCATCTAAGGAACATGGAGATATTAATTCTTTTAAAAGTTCACTCTAACAATAGCAAGCTAAGCAGCAGCTTCAGCAGCATAACAACCTGTAGTTGACAGCAACAGGCATCAATGTGTAATAGAGATGCAGTCTGTAGTCAATAACAACATTCTAATGACATCTAAGACCATAAATTCCATTAGACAGTAGACCTTTTTTCCATTATTTTCATTTGAACATCACACCACTTGGCATGCGGCCCTTCACTAGACCTTACTAGCGTGGGATGCTTTGTGCACTTGGTTTTCCTTTCATTTTCTCTTAGACCATATATATTGGCTTCAAACTAATATTATCAAAATTGGCTTAGAGTAGATTTCCTTTTATGATTATCAAAGAATAGTGAGTACGACAGAAAGTACTGGTTTGTGGTTACCATAACCATATTAACATGAATTGCTTTAAAACTAATATTTTACAATGAAACATCAACCATTTCTTCATACTTATCTCATTGCATAAATTTCACCCCATCCAAACGTCTTTACCATGTAACCAACCTTCTTTCCAATTTCTTCTTCCTTTTATTATCAAGCATTCGATTTTGACACTCATGGATGCATTATTACTACAATAGCAGAAATCCTGAAACTTTGTTACATCAGCAGTCAAAATTTTACTTAATATGAGTTGTCTTAGTTTAAACTAACTAATGGTGACATAAAAATCATTAGCAATCAAAATTTACCAAGTCATGGATAAATTATTACTACAAATTTTACCAATGTTCATACAATCAAATGAACCCAGCATTAAAATATTCTCAAAGGAGAAGAAAAATTCAAAATCCCCAAAAACTAGGTCAAAGACAGAGAACAATACACTAACCTTAAAATCCCCAAATTGAAGTAATTGAAGTGCAAATTTGAGAGAAATTGAAGTGCGAATTCGGTTTGAATATTCCTCGCACCAGTAAATAAATTTTTGAAGTGGCACCAGTAAATTACACAAAGCTCACTACCAAATCGTAGTAATTGTAGCGAAGAGAAACCGAATCCCCTAATCGAGTGATTGTCGTTATAACGATTGCAGTGAACAGAAGCCAATTTCCTTAATCGGTTGATTATCGGTGTAGTGATTATAGCAAAGAGAAGCCAATTCCCTAATTGATTGATGGTTGTTGTAGTGATTGTAGCGAAGAGAAGTCGATTCACAAATAGATTGATTGTCGTGGCAATTGATTGATTCACTAATCGTAGGATTTTTTTTTAAAGGTTCAGTAAGCTGAGAGATAATAGATAAACTAAGAGAGAAAGGGAAGTAAAAGCTAAGAGAGAAGAGACAGTCATCTCTGGTTTTCTTTTTTGGCAGACTTATCAAATTTTTTGTGAAAATGGAGAGAATAAAATAAGCAGTGCTATAGCTTATTTTATTTATCTATGGCAACACTTATTATCAAATGCAATGGTTATAGTATAAAATTATAGCTAATAGAATAATTATTTTTGGCAACACTTTTAACCGCCGCAATAGACCACCTATTGCAACGCTTTGTTAACCGTCGCCAAAAAGTTCTTTGCCATAGGGGTAATTTCAAGTAGTGAATATATCTATAAACATGAAATATTATATAAACAACAATCATTTGAAACCCTCAACCCATGTTCCAAAACCACAATCAAAACCATATGGATAACTATTTAAAACACGTGCTTTGACAAAGTAATATTAGAGTTACAGAGTGAATTTTCCCTTGTAAGCTATAATTGATCAACTTAATGAAAACCCTAAGTATCTTTATTGAGAGAATTTAGAGAGTTTGAGAGACTGTTTTTACTATGAATAGTATGCTATGATGCCCTAGAGAGGGTTTTAAGTCATGGGGGTTAAGTGGGTTAGGAGGTTAATTACTAGGATGTCATTTATTAAAAGACTGAAAAGCAACTCCCAGTCGCTACGGGTGACCTCACAACCCATAAGGTTACCCTGTGACTCATTTAGTTCAATCATAGTCTAGATAGTGTCAAGTCTTGCCCCACACTATTCCAGTTATGAGTCGCACCATGCAACCCGTATCCATTCCTTATGACTTGTAACATGCTAGTCGTAGTCACAACATCAACTTAGTATAGTACACTGATTCTCCTATAATTGGAACATGACAACTCATTATGAGAATTGAAAACTCGTGACCCTTATTCGTAGTCATAAAAGAAATGCTTGGACGACACACAGTTTAGGCTACTACTAGGTCCTTAAGACCCATAATGACCCATGATGACTCATAGGGTGGGTAATCGTGTGGGCAGTAAGTCCATAAACTCAGACATTTTCAAGGACCAAAATTTGAGGTGTTATATTCTCCCCCCTAGGATCATTCTTCCCTCAATGATGAGTCAATGAATCCCTTAGCAAGATCTTATGTAGAATACAACTATACTTACCGATAATAAAGATAGAAAACAAAGATAGTAAGATTAATACATACCATAAGCATTAGTGTCGAGAATGGGGAAAAATAATAGGTATTTGGACTTCATATCCTCTTTAGCTTCCCAAGTAGCCTCTTCAAAAATTTTGGTTCTGCCATAGAACCTTCACCAAGGCAACATATTTTGTTTGAAACTGATGGACTTGCTAATCTAAAATCTGAACTAAGCCTTTCTCATATGAAAAGGAGCCTCAAACACCAACACTCTCCAAAGGAACTACTAAGGAAGGATTTCCTACATACTTTTTTAACATTGAAACATGAAAGACCAGATGAAGGAAACCTAAGCTGGAAGGGAAATCCAACTCATAAGTCATATAATCCACTTTCTTCAAAATTAAATAAGGTCCAACATAATGGAGACTTAGCTTCAGCTTCTTTTCAATATGCATTACTCCTTTCATGGGAGACACCTTAAAGAACACCAAGTCACCAACTTCAAATTTCAACTCCCTTTGCTTCAGTCCGCTTAGGACATTTGGTGACTCTAGGTAGTCTTAAGCTATTCTAAATCAACTTCACCTTTTTTGGTGAAGGCTGCCTATACTAACCCCTATCTGGGGCTACAATTCTTTACTGGCCTTATATCATGACTCGAGCTGAGGCCCTGGCCACGATGGGTATCCCAAACTATGAAGTCCTGAGCTCCTCCATCTATCTGACGATTATCCACAATATTTATAAAATAATGAAAAAAGATGAAACATAATAATACGAAATCATGGTCGACACTATAATCCAACTAACCAATTTAAAATTAAATTCATAACCCACTAATAATATCTAACACAAGTCTGCAAAATCTGTAATACATCAAAACCAACATCTTGTCTAAACTAAGACAAGGCCCCCATTCGAACCAAAAATAAAATTAAATAAAAATCTTTAAAAAAATAGGCCTTTCAAAATAAGGGAGGCTCATCGACTGCACATTTCTGTCTAATAAATCTACGACATAGTGTGACCCCTCGCTTAAACCTCAGACCCTAAAATATAGGGGGTCAATACAAATGTACTAATACGCAAAATAATCCAGAAATAGAATATGCATTATTATAAAACATTGGTGAGAGCATTTCATAAATCACATATCATCTTAAAACAGTTGAAAACACATGGTCATAATCCAAAACTTTCAAAACATATTCTGTAATTCACGACTCTACTCTTTATCCTACTTTTGAGCTAGATAGTATACCCTACAACTTTGTAATTCCACGGGCTATATGGAATCCTATATTGACTCAGCGTCCAAGCCCTTAACCCAAGTTTAACACAATGGTTGGATTCGTTGTTTCTCCACTACGCCATTTGGCTGTTGCTAGCATATAATTTTACTTTCGGGTATCCAAAACCCATATCTGTAAATCACGATTTCGAGAAATGAGTATTTTGACTCTTGCCTTCTTTGGGTAACCATCTAACTTTATTAAGCCCAGTTTTAGATTCTTTAAGCCATATCTTCTTAGATAAGTTATTTCTTTCTTTATATCTTAGGGTACATCAAAATAGGGTATCTTTATACCCAGAGTTATAAGTCATGTCACAACATATATACTACCCCTATCTTCTTTTAAAAGATGTTTATTGACCACCTAAAAGCTCTACCTTTTGAACAAAAGTTCATATTTCAAAATAGTTAAAAAAACAAACCATTCTCAATACTTAATCTATGGTGGTCACCGTTTTCAATCACTTTTAAGAAATTCAAAATAGGAATATTGATCATCATAAAAACAAGTAAATCACTCTTCTATCATCTCATAAAAACTGTTCAATGTATACATAATAGGCTCACCATTTAAAAATTTGCGTAACCCACTCTTAACATGAAAAATCAATACAATTTCATAGCAAAAGATGGAATTACATATCCCATGCGCTCATTTAAATTAACAATCTAATCATCTTCATGGTTGCACAAAAACAATCAGTTTAGGGTATTCATATCATAAGTTTTATAACAGTTCATCACGATGTAATAAATTTTAACACAAGTTTATTGATGATCTTGAAACAATTTCACATATACATATATATATATATATAGATATATATATATATCCTTTAAAACTAATTGGAAAAATAAAAATCATTTCCCATGGGGTTTAGGATGAGGAATGGAGCCCAACTCTTGCCTTGTTTCTTAAAAGATTCTTGAACTTAAGGATGAACTTTTAGACCTTGGGAGGGAAATTAGGGTTTGTTTCTTCATAAATTTGAGTGTTTTTGGGTATAATATGCTTTGAGGACGTTTTAATTTTGTGTTATAGCTGAGGTATGATGAGGGAAAAGGATGAAATACCCACTTGAACCTAGAATTTAAACCTGTGAATTGGGCCCCTAACACGCTAATCGACAGACCGCGTCGGTTCCTCCAACGCGATTAGCAATGCGATGTATTGGTGCCTCCGACATGATTAAGAGTGCGATGTGTCAGTCCTACCAATGTTATTACCGATGCGACGCGATGAGATCGCATTGAACTTCTATTTTGCTTGTCCAACCATGTCTTAAATGTTGTCCGAAAAATCTAAAACTTCCTCGAGACACCCCCTTTTCACCCTTGAACATGAATAAACTTAAAGATCTGCATCTCGAGGTAGGTAAATTGATTGAAAAATCTTAAAAGTTTAGTAGTTTAAAATATGGCTAAGTCCTTTTGATACTTAGAAAATTTTCAGATTGTTAGCTCTTTAAGCATGCTACTAAGTGAGGTATTAAATCAAGAATGCTACGGGGTGTTACACCTCAGGTCCTAGGCTGTCCACAGTATTTAGCACTACCCCTAGATGCAGACTTGGGGTCCTTATCTTCAATGATCGTAGCTCACATTCTGACTATCTGTAAAAGAGTGAAATAATATGAATCTTAGAAAGTAAAACAGACTTTATGCTAAAAAATAATGAAGAAACTAAAGTTCTTTAAGGAATTTCCTCTAGCCTACAAACAATATTAAATGAACATTATCATTCTGGTCTGTACGACGCTACTAGATATTTCTCTTGTATGAACAATATCAGTGAACCTAGTTTTGATACCAATTTTTCACAACCTATTTTCACGATTCATGATGACACTTACTTTGAACCACTAGTAGGTAAGCACTTTTGATACTTAAAACTATGAAAATATGCAAATTTTTGAGGTTGTTTATTAGATATGATGTGTTTTACATATCTTTTGTAGGAAACAAGATTTTGGGTGCTAAGTTCAAAAAAAATATAGAAAAAGGTGTTTTTGGATTCTTATTTGATTAATAATAGATTTTCATGACACTTTTTGAATTGTTCCTGACAAAAACATATGCAGGAATGGAAGAAGAGCTAAAAAATAACTTCGAACACTTGCTAAGTCAACATGCAGACCACATGTAGCACATGTGGACAGCATGTGGGCAAAGAATATGTCAGAAGTCCAAAGTCTCGAGATATAACATGTAGGAAATTTTGGTCTAGTCCCATATGGTCACCACATAAGTCCAGCCTCAGGCCGCATATGACACATAGGCCTAAGGAAATACCGAATGTTATGACCACATGTAGGCATCAATGTTTTTTTCTCCTATTTCATTTGGAAATTGATTTTACGGTTTCCTCATGAACTATACATTAATCTTATGTGTCTTTTAGTAAAATTTACACACACTTGATACTTCAAAACATATTTTGATTCCAAGTTTCAATTTTGGTCTTGGAATTCTCATGTATTGGTTTCAGTTCATTAATTCAGTAATCGTTTTTCATTCTTACTTGTGATTATTGTGTATTATATTGTGCTTTCAATAATGAATGTTATTTATTTCTTCACAAGCATGAACAACTAAAACCCTTAGCTAGGGTTATGGAAACCTTGGTGGATTGATGAAGTAGGAGAAATATTATTGTTGTTTGAAATTGATATCCATGCATACTTTGTATTATCTTCACTTTAATAGTTATCATAGAGGTTATAGATTTTAGGATCCTACCTGGATTATTGCTACATACTCCAAAAGAGGAGTAGTTACTAGGAAAAGATAATGACAATTATAAATTGGAGTTTAACTACCGATCTGCACTAGTAGGTTTTATCAAAGTAAGATGGTTAGATTTTATCTAATAACTAGAGACCCAAAAGGAAATTATTAATTGTGATCAAGATAAGGGTTAGTTAGGCTACATCTTGAGACTCAAAAGATAAATGGTTAAATTATTTTGCTCATCCAAAAGACTGTAGAAGGTAGATAGTTTATCTATTCTACATGCAAGGTATCAAGTTGGTTCAACATAGCATAATAAGACTACGAAGTTGAGAAGTTAGCGGGAACATAACCCTTGTGTTCACCTATGACTGATTACAACCAAAGTTGATATTCACCACTTGTTCAATATTTCTATTAAAAACCCTCCATTTACTTTTCCAATTTTGCCCATTGATAACAAAAATTGAGAGCTACAATTCCATGTATTCCCTTAGCACATGACCTTATTTTTTTTAGGTTACTATATTTTTTAGAGACCGTTCAAAGGGGAGTTGTAACTTGGTCATCACAAAGTTTTGGCACCATTATCGGGGAATATAGTGTTGATTTATGAATTAGAGTTGTTGCGATTTTAGGTTTTTTTTCTTTTTCTTTTTGTTCTTAATTGGGTATAAGACGGTGTATGACTAACACACGGAGTAGATATAATCCATTACTTCTAGGGAATGTAAATTTGGAGAGGATCCTACAAACACCTAGTAGTATGATGGAATAGAACAGAGATAATATTCTTAAATGGGTTCATTATGATGTGCCCCCTCCTCTCAAAGGAGTATAGGATATTGTTGATCGAAAGAAGAGTGTTCTTTTAGATCAAGATGAAAAAGAAAAGAGGTCAATGGAAGAAGCTTGGTGTATATCTATGGAGATAGAGCTATCTAAGCAATGAGAAGAAGTAAACCACTAAGCAGCAACCGATGGAAATCGGAATAGAGGTAGTGATACTCATGTTAAAGTAATCCCAACATATTAGTATGTGCAACCATATGTATATGATGACGAAGATCTAGGATACATTGATCCAGCAGAGACTGTAGCCATTATCCCAAATATTTTACCCTCTAGCATCAAGTTTGACATAACGAGCACAATGATCCAGCTCTTAAATCTAAAGAATGTGTTTGCGGGTTTGCCTGCATATGATACAAATATGCACCTTGTAAATTTTATTAGGATTTGAAGTTCGTATACTATTGTAGGGGTGAATTAGGAAGATCTTAGTTGGAGGTTGTTCCCTTTCTCACTTATAGTAGAAGCATTTTTATGGCGAGGGGAACAGCCAAGAGGATCTATCTCTACAAGGAATGAATGGCACAAGTAATTCTTCAATTAGTTCTTTCCTCTATCAATGATGTTGCAGCTTAAGGAAGAGATCTATTATTCCAGGCAATTGTAGTCAGAATCTATATACGAGGAATGGTTCAGGTTCAAGAAGAATTTAAGTATGGTGCTTAACCTCAGATGTCAGGGACGAGCTTATTAGAGATATTCTACAGGGCCTTTACCATTAGCTCCATATCCATAGAAGACACCATATCTGGAAGAGATATTATAATACTATGCTCGAGTGTAGCTTTTAAGATGCTATACCATATCTCGCTTACTAACCGATTGTGGCAAACTTGAGATGCTAAGAGGAGATCTGGCACATATGCTATTGGGGCCTCCTAAGACTTAAAAGTAGATGATGTTTCAGTAGCATAACATATTGCGTTACTTAGAAGTTATATAGGGTTACTAGAAAATAACTTTATAGCAGCAAGCTCCAAGAAAGTAAATGCAATAGGAGCACATGGTTCTGCTTCCAAAGTGTTTGAGTTAGAATTAGAGGAGGGAGCAAACTATCTAGATCATCAGTTGGATAGTTTTTTAGCCTAATAGTAAAGTAATAAAGGTTGGAACTACTATGAAAGATGTAGATACCCTAGTAGGAAGTGAGATAGTGACTAGAGAAAGAAGGATGACTACAAAGAGAAGGGAGATCGATACATTCCACCTAGAAGAACAGATACTAAATTAGTAATGGAAGAGATTTTAACTAAGTTGGTAAAGGGTCAATAAAATTAGGAGATCACCCTTAAGGAGATTACGGATGACATTTTAGGGTTGGCCCAAAATGCCAAATCCTATGCCACGACTATTAAGTATTTTGAGAACCAGTTTGGCCAAATATCAACAACTCTTAACCTAAGTAGCCAAGTACCTTTTTGAGAAACACTGTTCAAAATTTAAGAAAATAAATGTCTCATCTTTTTTATTACCATAAGGAGTGGTATGACTACTATAGATCCTCAATTACCTGTTACGAAAATAGCAAGGCATTATGAGCTTGTTGTTGATGAGATACCTATTATATAGTCAGAAAAGGTAGAAGATGGTGATAATATAGTTGCCACAAAAAGAGGTAAGGGTTCATTTGTTGAGCAGTAAATAAGAAAAAATCTAAGACAGTGCCCACCTTTTCCTCAGCGACTGAACCATAAAAGAGACGAAGGAAAATTCAACCAATTTATTGAGGTGCTGAAAGAGTTGAGGTTGAATATTCATCTTCTTAAGGAATTGGATATGATTCTTGGATATTCTAGGCTTATGAAGCAATTGGTTAGAATGAATAACAGAGCTATGATTGGGGATGTTGATGGCTTACGCAACTGTAGTGCAGTGACTACTAAGTCTTTGGACTAGAAAAAAGGTGGTCCTGGAGCATTAACTATACCATGTACTACAGGGTTATCCCAATTTTCTAGAGCCTTATATGACTTATGAGCCAACATAAATTTGATGTCGTTGGCTGTATTTAAGCAATTGAGCTTGAAAAATAATGAACTAACTTCAATGCGGCTATTAATAGCTGACCGTATGGTGAAGAAATATGTGGGAATTTTATTTGATGTATTTATGAGAGTTGATAAATTTATATTTCTAGATAACTTTGTCATTCTTGACTTTGGACCTGACACGGAGATGCCCATTATATTGAGGAGACCGTTTACGGCAATAGGAAGAGTGATGGTTGACATGGATAAAGGAGACTTAAAGTTTAGAGTCAATGGTAAGGAGGCCATATTTAAATTCTAAAAAACATTTAAGTAGCCTACCGACATAAGGGTAGTGTTGGTGATACATTGTATTGATCACCTTGGAGGGTAGTCATATAGGTATTTGATGAATTCTGAGTAATCAAGGTACCCGCATTATACCACAATATTAAATCAAGTGCTAAATGGGAAGCAACCCATGGACTTGTTTGTGAAGTTTGAGTAATCAACATAGCTACGTTGTACCGCAGCATTAAATTAAGCACTATGTGGGAGGCATCCCACTATTTTATTGATCACAATTTTATTGTTTTTCTTTAGTAGGTTTTTAGCTTTTAGACTTATAAATAATATGGTAAGATTGTTACATATAAAAATTTCTAGGTAAGGGGATCGTGTGACTAACCCATCATGGTCACGAGGTCCACACAGGCCAGGTAAGTTGAGCATAAAATTGAAATGATAAAATTATTGAGGATGAGAATTGAAAGTTATGGACTTTGTATATATTCATACATTTGGGACTATAAATTCACATTAAGAGACCATAAGTTGCTTGGAAAATATCAAAATAACAAGTACAAAATACAAGAAAGTGGGCCAATGATTTTGGCCCACATGCGTCATGCCGCATGTGGCACATGCGCCCCATGCCTGGTCGTGTGTGGCTGTCGTAGGTAGGTCACTTGTGAGCCCAAATTTTAATTTAAATTTTGGGCCCACTAACACATATTTAAGACCTAAAACAGCCCCCCATCCTTATTTAAACATCTTAAGTGGCATTCTAACTCATTCAAATCTTCAAAACATCACTTTTTTCTTTAAGTTGAAACTTCCCTCTTAAATTATAAAATATTCCCACACTTAAAGAACGGATAAATTTAAAGTTGTTTGCAGTACCAACTTGTACCAACACACAAAAGACAAGTTCCAACTTGGGTTTTTCTTAATCTCTTCATTTTTCACATCTGGATTCTTATAAAACAGGTAACTTTCTCGGCTCCAAATGGTTTTTTTTATTTATTAAATAAAAATTTTGATATATGTATTCCCATGAAAAATATATAGAATCTATCATTCTTGAATGTAGGAGCCTTAAAGTAGCCTAAAATATTAATGTAGGGTCTTATTTTGAATTAAATTCTAAGGTTAGGTCCCAACCAAAAATTGAATTTGAAAATCATGCTAGATTGCATTGAAAATCATGATTCTTGATAAGTGTGTAGACATTGTACTTTTTGGGACTTCAAACAGGTTATATGGGTGTGAAAATTGAGGAAAAATTCAAACATTTTGAATTTTAAGCTTTTCTTTGACTTTTACAATTCCCTATTTTTGTTGGAAACTAACGACTAGTTTTTCAGGTACATATGGAACAAAAAGCTACTAAGAATAAAAAGGTTGAGATATTGAGTAGAAGGGATGAGTCCCTTGAGCCTAGTGTCTTGGTGGAGGATTGCCGAATTGTACAACTTAGAGAACATATAGATAAGGTGTCAAGTAGAGTTACTATAGGACAGGTATGCTAGGTATCCAAGACTATTATATTGGGCACTATCAAATATCTATTACCTGAGAAATCATTGTGGGGTAGATGACCATCTTTTACTTAGCCTAGGTCTCAAGCTGAGGCTACTCAGATTGTCCAGATTACACTAGTACATGTAGCTCATCACCTCTGCATTCTCTTTTGTTGAGTGATCATGATAATGATGTGGAGGCAGATTATAAGTCAACTTCATAGAGATTATCTTAGGACTCCCAGTTTTAGGAGGGGTCCTAGGATTTATCTGAGGATGTCGAGAAAGGAGAGTCATCAGTGATACCCAAGTCTTAGGAAGGTACCACCACTTATTTACAATAGATAGATGTACCCTATCAAAGAAGGGTATAGGGTATGCTACCTATTTTGCATAGGTATAGAAAGGGTAGATTCCCATACCTACGCATATATCGAAAGAACCTCTTGAAGATGAGAATTTGAGGTAGTGTGTAGAGGGGATGAGAGAGATATATTATATCGATAGTTGCATTTTGGATGCAGGCAAGCCCAAGAGGCTTATTTATGAGAAGCGCCAGATTAATCTATCTAGGCTTTGTAGAATACCATAGTTGTGGGATTCCTTTGATCATTGTAAGTTTGAGTAGATGACTAGACCACTTATCTCTTATAGCTCGACTATGGTAAATGAGTTTTATGCATCATACCGTGCCACAGTAGTTTTTCTAATATGTAGATCTCCAGTCCTGATGATACATATGGAGTAGCCAGAGCTTGATGAGACCCTTATGAGAGGAGTCAGGGTTGATATTTCAGCAGAGACTATCCACTGAGTCATTTTTGGTGTACATTATATCACTCCTATATCCAAAGTTAAGTGTAACTATAGACTGAGAGAAACACTTGATAGGCATATTATACAGGAGGCTGAGCATAGATGAGAAATATTTTTGATGGCTAGGTGGATAGCTAGCTATATTTCACCCTTGTATGATCAGATCCTATAGATCGAGGTTCATGGTGTTATAAAGAAGGGTTTATTGATCTTTGATGCTATGTTTTTGTATTTTCTCATCCGATATCGACTATTCCATACTGCTTCAAATAATGTATTTACATGGAAAGGAGCAGGCCTAGTTTCTAGTTTGATGGCCAAATACTCTATTGATTTTGCATCCATCCTTCCCCATGAGATCCATGATAGAGAATTTGGGGAGATGGTGAATCTGCCATTCCTTTGCTTGATTTAGCGGCTATGTGTCGAGGTAGATGTACCTAAGATACTGAGAGTAGATAAGAGGGTACTTATGATTGCTACTGCACAGATGAAGAGTATGAAGGATCTGCCACGTCCAGGCCTTCCCAGGAGATCTAGTAAGTCCATGGCAGTACCTCTTGCCTCGACTAATGACCCATCAGTTTCGACAGAGCCTAGTGATAACATGGAGGCAATGTGTGAGTTAGTATTAATATTAAGATATGGAAGTATAAAGAGGCCCCAGATATAAGTACTTAGGGTGAGGGGGATACAAAGAATTTTTAATTAACCCCAACTTTGACCTAAGATCCAGTTGGCATATTTTTAGAGCCTAGTTGCCCATCCACTACAACTCCTACTATAGGTATAAATAATATATCTCCAGAGTTCTTGAAGATCTTAGTGGGTAGTAAAAGGGCAATGATTCTCGATTATAGTTTGTTGAGAATAAAATCACTACTTTATGTAAGAAGATAATTTAGGAGTTAAAACTAGATTGAAGAGGGTGAAGGCTAGATGAGAGGCCATCGAGAGAGCTACCCTATCTGAGTTACATATTGACTTACAATCATATCTTGATGAGTTTGAGAGATAAGTTACAACTTGATTTACAGAGATAGGGGTGTTGGATCTAGTCAAGATAATGGAGGAGACGGATGTATTACAAACAATAGTACACTCTCTCACAAAGAGTCATTTAGTAGCCACTCCTTCAGCGATACCCCTAGTGGTCCAAATATCACCTTTTGTTATACATAATTATTTTGAATTCTTCGTAGAGGATAATGATGAGGTCCCAATAGTTGGGGCCAAGAGAGGTCACATAGGAGACTTGTACGAACTTGATATGCCCTATGACCAAGCCATTAAAAATACCAGACATAATTCAATGGATTATGCATTTGTTGAAAGACAGAGGCATGAAGTGATAACTATGAGTACATCTTCTAGTAGTGCATCTCCACTACGACCGCCTTTGCTAATTGATATGCCCTTATTTAGGGATGCTTATGACACAGACGCTTAGTGCATCTCATGTATGTTCTTCTTCCCTTTGTTTCATATTAATATCATGCATTGAGGACATTACACAGTTTTTAGTTGGGGGAAGGGTATACCATAACCATCATGGGATTTTGTTGTCGTGCTTCTTTTCTAGTTGGCCACAGCATGGTTGTAGAATCTACATATCTTGGCAAATTTGTGACGTATTATGTTTTGTTTTATATTGTGTTGTGTTTTTTATACGTAGGAGATTTTTAGGTATTTAGATCTGTGTGAATGTATATATGTGTGAACATTGTGGATCTTGTTATGGCATTATGATTAGGGACGTGACAATCACTTTATAACAATTGCATGAATCGGATAAGTAGTAGTTTGTAATATTAACTCTATGCCATGTGTGTGTGATATGCTACTTTATTTTCTTTGTGTGTTGAATTCATAATTTGCCCAATGGTATTGCCTAGGTTGAAGGATAGTCTATTAGGAAAGGATTAGAGATCATTTTTTATTTTAGTCCACTTTTAGCCTAAATGACCTTCATTGTGTGAATTTTATCTCTTGATCCCTAAGTTTGAGCCTTATGGATTATTTCTTTGTTTTCACCTTTCAACTTCCTATTTTTTATTATAATGAACCTTTTGTTGCCATAGTCCTCTTAGACATTATGCCATTCAACTTAAGAAAACTACCTAAGTTGAGGGTGGCCATCATTGGGGTGTGTGATGTTCATACGTACCATACCATCCCCTCCAAGCCTACATTACAAGCCGAGAAAAGTCCTATAGTGATCCTAACTTGATTGTCTGAATGCTAAGGTAAAGAAAATAAGGGAAAACCTATGGTATTTTATGCCCATTGATTGGAACTTCTCTTCTAAATGTGAGTATCTCTTGACTATCCCAGCATTGACATGCATTATATCATATGAGTGAGTGGGACATCATGGTTGTGAGGGCACATGATTCGTATTTCTAGCTTCTTACATCTTTAGGTAGTGTAACTTGTACATATGCATGATTGATTGTTACTAATATAATGCCATACATATGCATGATTGATTGTTTCTAATATAATGCCATTCTTTGTTCCTATTGTGTCACATAGTTGTACTCCCTATTTAGAAAAAGTTGGTTTTAATAAATTAAGATAGGAGGGGGTGTTGTGATTTGAGTTTAATGTGTTAATTGACTTCCTTGAATAGCCTAGATTCTCCTAGTTAAGAGTCATGTTTTATTTTATTGTTCTTTGTTTCTTTAGGACTTGCAAACATTTTAAGTTAAAGGTGTTGATGTGCTAAATAAATATAGCACTTTTGATGCGTAAAACTATGAAGCGATGCAAGTTCTAGGGTTTTTGTTAGATATGATAAGTTTTGGGTGTCTTTTGCAGGAAACTATGTTACTTATGTGATCAATAATTGATGTTTGTGACACTTTCTTAATTATTCGTATCCAAAACATGTGTTGGAATTGAAGAATAGATGAAAAAATAACTTTCGGCACTTTCTAAGTAAACATATGGACTGCATATAGCACATATGGACCACAAGTGGGCAAAGCATATGTCAAAAGTCCAAAATCTCGAGAGCTAACCCACAAGAAATTTTTGTCTGGGCATATGCAGTCTCCACATGCCCCCAACCTCAAGTATATGTGCCACATGTGCCCAAAGCGTGGCCATATATGGAGACCATATATTGCCACTGATACATTTTTCTCCTATTTCGTTAGGACTCTTGTTTTAGGGTTTCCTCATGTACTATAAATACCCTTTATATGTTTTTAGTAGAAGTTACACACTCTTGATACGTAAAAACATATTTTGATTCCAAGATTACATTTTGGTTTTGGAATTCTCTTGTATTGATTTTTGTTGATTAATTAAGTTACGGTTTTGGGTTTTTACTTGTGATTATTGTGATTTCATATTATGCTTTCAATCAGGAATATTATTAATTACTTTACAAGCATGAGCAGCTAAAAATCCTTAGCTAAGGTTGTGCAAACCATGGCAGATGACAAAGTAGGGGAAGTGCTATTGTTATTTGAAACCAACATCCATGTATGTATTGCATTATCTTAACTTTAATAGTTATCTTAGCGGATGCAAAAATAGTATCCTACCTATATTATTTCTACTTACTTTAAAAAAAGAGTAGTGACTAGGAAAAGATAATGATAACAGTAATATGGAGTTTAACTGTTGGTCCACACTACTAGATTTTGTCTAAGTAAGATGGTTAGATTTTATCTAAAAACTAGAGACTCAAAAGGTAATAGTCAACTTGAGTAAAGATAAAGGGTGAAATACTTCTGATCATCCAAAAGACTGTAGAAGGTACATAACTTATCGATTCTGCGTGCAACATAACAGATTGGTTCAACAAAGCACGATAAACCTATGGAGTTGAGAAGCCAGGGGGAACACAATCCTAGTGTTCACCTATGATTAATTATATTTGAAATTCATATTCTCCACTTGTTCGATATTGTTATTCAAAACACCCATTTACTTTTTCATCTTTCCCTATTTATTAAAATAGCAGAGAGCCACGATTCCACATATTCCCTTGGGACTCGACCCCAACCTTTGTTGGGTTACTATATTTGGCAACAACTATATCATCTTCAAAGTGGAGGTGTAGATTATGCATTACTGGTAAGCCAAATCATACCTCCGAATAGAAAGTAATAGGCTAATTAGTAGACTGTATAGTAAATGTCATAATTGAGCATAAAATAGAATTACAACCAATAAAATACAAGCATGACAATATTCATAAATATAAGGAAGGGAGAGAAAGAAAGAAAAAAATATCCTATGATCTAGTAAGGTTGGTACAAGAGTCACTAAATCAGAAAGAATAAGACTACTAATAGTATACAATATACAGGTATTCTTATTTTAGCTTTTTTGTTAATAAGAAGATGACTACAAGGGACCATGTCCCTGTATGTCCTTGGTACAGTATTGGTGGCAAAATCTACACAATTTTGTCACTTAGCATAAAAAATTATACAGGTATTGCTTATACTATTGCGGACACCTGGTCCAACTATATTTCAACCCTATTCATCAATCATCTATAAAAGGAAAAGGATGTTAGTTCATCAAGTGGTTTTTCAAAAAGTTAGAATTAAAGAATGAAATTTGAGAGAGGTAAAAACTCAATCCAGTTGCTTAATCATAGCTCAGGTTCCTATTTCTTATGAATATAAAAGAGATAGTGTTCTTGAGTGAGTCCTGAATTGTAATGGAATTGCTCAAGTTATAAGAGTAATGAAATTTTACTTTTGCTTGGAGAGAACATAGGTAGAGTTACCTAAGGTTGATATTGGTTAGAGTAAATAAATATCAAAGTGTATTCTTAGCAGAGTTGCTAAGGTAGGCTTGTAAAAGATTTATTACAAGAAGGAGGAACCTAAAGTTAGGTTTATTGAAGATTGTAATCAGGAGTTTGATTATAGTGAAGTTTTTGGAGCTTGTGAGGGCAAGACGTGGCTTTTCCTCCCTTGAGAAAGGAGGTTTCCACATTAAATCTTGTGTTATTTAAAATTTATGCACTGTTTTGTGTTCCTGGTTAGTTTACTATGTCTTTGCTTGTGATTGATTTTGATGGACCTGGTCCCTCACAGTGAGGTAAAATCCCCAAGGTTTCAACAATTGGTGTTAGAGCCAAAACACTCTGTGCTGACAGTGGAGGATGAGAAAGTAACCTTTGATTTATTGTTGCTTTTATGTCAAATACTGAAGATAAAGAAGAAAATGAGGTAATAATTTCAAATCTTAAATAAAACTTAGAAAATTATTCTTTAAGAGAGATAAAAATGCTTGCAAATGTGCTAATTGATTCTATATGTGAAACAACTAAAGAAAATTTCTCTAAAAGAAAAAGTGGAAAGTAAAGATCTTGATTTAATTTATTTAACTCTCCAAATATCTGAAACTGAGGAACAAGTTGCTAAAAGGAAATCTGAAAATCTGAGCTTGGTGAGTCAACTTAAGAATGTTGAAGATTCAAATATTATAGGGAAGAAAGAAGACACAAAGTTTCATATTGAACTTGGAGAGAAACTATAGTTTTCTCAAAAGTATCTCATGACTGCACTCTAGAAGAATAAGGATTTAGAGAGATACATGGTTCATTTTAGGGAAGAACTTGAGAAATCCCTATAATGGAGTACATATTCTCAGATCCTTTCTAACATTACTAGTCATGGAGTTAATAATGGTAAAGGCCTTAGGTATCAGTACAAAACTCAAGCACCTGGGGAACATGGAAAGGCTGCTCATGATACTAAGAACAATGTCCATAAGCCTCTATGTACTCATTGTGGAATAGATGGACACATCAAGGAAGATTGTCAAAGCTAGCTCAGGCAAGAATGTTCAATGTTAGACATATCCAGCAAGGGAGTACCTATCCTAAAGGTTCAATACAATTGAAAACTGTGAAGAACCTCCATTAACTAGGTGGGAAAAGAAGGATTTAATCCTACCTTTGTCGTTCTATTAGGAACTGAAACTCAAATATGTTCCCAAATCTAACAATTGATTTTGTTTGAGGGAGAAAGGGTTTTCAATCAGAACAATCTTCTTGATATGTAATTATTCAAAGTTATTACTACAAGGACTGATTGTATTCTCTCTCTCAAGACACTGCATGGTAGACGTGTTTTATATGAATGGGTAAAAAGGGTCATAAATGGCATACAGGTTGTGAGAATAGGCAAGAGCCTAATAATTCTGAAAGAGATTATGAATGGTGATTCAAGATGTCGTCATAAACATTAGCTCAAGTCGAAGAACTCAAAGAACTATCTAGTTAGGATTTAAAGGGGCCTCTTTCCACTAGAATTCATCTCAGAACGACAAATTAGAAGCATATATTTTCTCATTTAACTGGACATTCCAACTTCATATTTGGAGATAGAAGTACAAACTTAAGCCAAATTCAAAGACCTCATGGGTTTCTCAACATTCTTATCCTAAAAGTGAGCTCAAAATGATGAAAAGGTGTCTAAAAGATGCTGGCCAAACCAAAGTAATGTAGAAATAACCTTGAAAATTCAAATAATGCTAAGTTGTGGAACTAGTCCCCAAACTTACTTTAAGGACAATTTCTAGATTAAAGTGGTGCCCTAAAACTAACAAGTTGTCTCTAGGATTAATCGAATTAACCTAACTTACTAGATGGATCAACTTCCCTTCCAAAATTTGGCTATGCTTAGGAGGTAGGTATCTTGGTAAAATAAGTTCATATTGGTCGAACTCAATATCATACCTTTGTAGGTATACACCTATGGGAACAACTTTGGAGGGGGGAAATGTTACATCTGCAAAGCCAAGGATTAACTAAAGGAAAGAGAGGGACCTTGTCCTATCTCTTAGGTTATTAACATGAAAGAACATTTTTATTTTTTCTAACTAATAAAGACACATTCTTTCTTTCTCTCTTCTTGTGTCAGGAAAACATTTTCGTATTCTAAAAGAAAAGATGAATCATCCCCAAATTAAAAAGTGGTTACATCAAACTCTTTCAAAAATCCCTTTCCTATGCTTGCTCTTTCCTTCATATCTAAGCTTATCCATTCCCTTATCTTATCAAAAACAAAAATCTTGTCACAAATCATTCTCATATTAAAAGGATCAAAAAATTGCTAAAGATTTCTTATTTCTATGATTTCTAAAGGAAATTGAGCATAGAATTAAAAAAGCCGCTTCTTAAATCCTCTTGAAAAACACTCTTCCTGTCTCACTCTTTCAAAGCCAAATTCCTTATTTACTCAAATTATTAATGAAGAATCAACCCTAAGCTATCAAAACCAAAAATGTATAAGTAAAACACCAAAATATTCTAGAGAAAAGTCTAAAAGATTTATGTTAACAGAACCTGGAATGTTGGAGTTAGTTGAGATGGTAAAACATCAAGGCTGGATGCATCACATAGAAGGACCTATTCCTACTATTTTTGATAAGACAGTCAGAGAATTCTATTCCATATTGATTTCTTAGAAGATGGGTTGAATCTAACTTGACAAGTACAAGGAAAGAAAATAATGTTGAATGAAGAAACATTGGGAATAATTCTTGAAGTACCTATCTATGGTGTGAAGACTGTCTCAAATAAGTAGCCCTCATAGAGTGAAAGCTAAATTTGTAGCTATCGTTAATAGAAAATCACTCAACAGTGAATTTCAATTAGTCTTTGATTATGTTAACAAAGTTATTATGACTAGATCACAAAAAGGAAACATTGCCTCAACTGCTTTCTCATAGGCATGGAATACTTTTGTATTTTTGAATTCATTAGTCTATATGCATTGATAATGGAACACATAGACAAAATGGTTCTTAGAAAAAAATGGAAAATATGGTATGCCTTAGGGTTACTGGTTAAATAAGGTATTTAATCGCTTTTTAATAGTATGTGAGAATGGAATTCCTAGAACTAGATTACAAGTACTTAGAATAAAGACACTAATCAAAATTGAGTATGCCAAAAAGAAATCAATCACTAACTGCCACAGGGTATTCAACAAAGAGATAGAGAATTGACAATTCAATATAGCTGCTAAGGATGCAGAGATCAGGAAACTAAATATGACAATTCAACATCAACATCTGACTATTGAAGGACCAAGTGTCACAAATTTGCTTAAAATTGAGAATGTTGACTAAAGGTAAAATCTCTCCACCTTGACACATGAGGTTCTCATCTTGAATACATAGATAATTCATTTAACAAAGGAATTATTGTACTATCATGCTGTAGATTATACTAACTTGGATCTACTCTTTCAAACCATCCTTCCAAGTCTCTCCCCTATTTAACTGTTCTTGATTCATCTGACTTTTTCTTTAGATCATTTAAATTAAGTTTTACAATGATACTTTTCCTCTACATATGAATGAATATTTCTTTTTATTGCATGTATTTCCTCATTCTATTTAAGTTTTTTTTCATGTTAGTGTTGCCAAGTGGCCATGAATTAACTAACTTGTGCTAATCTTTACTCTTTATTTACTATTATTCCTTTTCAATGATACCAAAATGAGGGATACTAACTTCATATGTTAAGGATCACGTATGTGTGTTTAAGCTGATAATGTTAGGGACTAGGTACCAGGTGCACATATGCAATGATTTGTTTGAGTCTGGAGGCATAGTGATTGGGGAAGTGATACGGGAAGTATTTAAACGCACTAAATGAATAATGGTGCAGATGACAAGGGAAAGTAATTGAAGCTGGATATCAATTGACAACAAGGGACCATGTCCTAAGTGTGGAAGCTTGGTGTTGCATAATAAGATGAACATTCATCTTTAGTAGCGGCAATCACACTGATTAAATATGATGAATAAAACATGAACATTGATGCTGAAAACTCTCTGGTTGGTTTTATCATCATCAAAAAGGGGAGAAATTGTTGTATCTTGTTTTGATGATTATAATATGACTACAATGGACTAGGTCCCTTAATGTCCAAGGGTACAGTATAACTGGCATGTGTCTACACAATTTTGTCCTAAAGTGTAACGAACTGTGCAGGTGTTGCTTGTACTAATTAGGACACTTGGTCCAATTATATTTCAACTATATTCATCACTCAACTATAAAAGGAAAAGGAGGATTCTTCATTAAGTGGTTTTTGAAAAATTCATAATTAGAGAGGGAAAATTGAGAGAGGAAAAAACTCGGTCCAGTTGCTAAGCATAGCTCAGGTTCATATTTCTTGTGCACATAAATTAGAGAGTATGCGTGAGTGAGTCATGAATTTTAAATGAATTACTCAAGTTATAAGAGTTTTTATATCTTACTTTTGCTTTGATAGAACTTAGGTAGAGTTACCTAAGGTTGATATTTTCTAGAGTTAATCAATTTCAAAGTGTGTTCTTAGCAGAGTTGTTAAGGTAGGCTTGCAGTATTATAATTATAAGCAGGGGTAACCTAAAGTTAGGTTCATTGAAGACTATAATCAAGAGTTTGATTATTGTGAATTTTTGGGTGATTTTGAGGTTAAGACATGGTTTTTCCTCTCTTGAGCAAGGGGGTTTCCACATTAAATATATGTTATTTACATTTTTGTACATTTTTGTACTCCAGGTTGGTTTACTGTGTTATTGCCTATGATTTATTTTGAGGGACTTGGTCCCTCACAGTGTGGTGCAACCCCCAAGGTTTCAACAAGTCTCGATAACTAAAGACTATAAAAATAAAATGAAAGAGAATAAGCTTTGACTCCAAAAGTTTGCCCTATTTTCGAACCCTAAGAATAAGTTGGATAGAATGTTAGTGACAATAACTAGTACTTGGGTCGATATCATAAAAAGATGTGAAAGTGTAGTATAAGTACCTAAAAAATGGGTAATCAGTATGTATCATCGGATAACTGAGCTAAATTATGATAAAATCATGATAAGATGTGAGAATATAAACTAAAAGTGTGGGATAAAGGGCAAAACCTAAAATAATACTCTGTCTAACAAATAATAATAATGAGGTAAATAAAGACGAAGGAAGAAAAGCTACATATATCGTAAATGGGAACACATTACCCTAGAAGGTGCAATCAAGTTAAAAATAACCCAACCGAGCACCCATAAGCCTAATGTATACAATCAAGAGATACCTACCGACAACGACAACAATGATAAAGTAACCAACAATAGAAATCCTATCTATGAACCCATTTAATACCATAACAACTAAAGTCAAATTAAATCCTTCATATTATAAGTGAATAATAAATACCAGTCTCAAACAAGACTCGAGGTGGGAATTTTTTGTCATAAGTGAATAGTAAGGGTCAGACTCAAACTAGTAATAAAGCAAGTACAATGTAAAAGTATATTTAAGGGATAGGAAGATGTCTAAATCATCTTAAGGCTTAAGAAAATATGTAATGTGACAAAAGGAGGTCTCTTTGGTCTAGAAGATACTATTTAGGATATTTGACTTTAAAAAGGGTTGATCGGGTCCGCTACTATCCCCGAAAGTCCATATTGAGGTCAATTTCTGCTTATTCACTAAGGCAACAATTTATCTCAAGTAAAAGAGAAATTGGTCAATTTTACCTAAAAATGGCTTTTTAACCAGCTAAATATTTCAAATTTCACTCAACATGCAACTAAGCCATAAATTCCTTCCCAAATATAGCATTATAATATACTAATAAAATGATAAATCTTAATATATGAATATAATTATCCTAACCGACTTAGACTTCGATAAAGCCTGAGAAAGTCCACTAAATAGGATCTTCTCCTTTATGGGAAGCCTCCTCTCAATGCCACGCTATCAAAATAATGATCTACATATTAATACGAGAATATCTATGCCTATATTTCATAGAAATTCTTTGGATCCAAAATTGAGGTAATATATCATTTGCGCCCCACTTGAAAAATCTCTCTAAGCTTAAGGATTATTTACTGAGAAAATGGGTGAAATCCAAGAACAAATACTCCCTCAAATCAGCCTACAAAGTATTGAGGAATTTGGGTTTAAAGTTGGATAAATACAGGCGAAATGAAAGAAAACTTACAAAACTTTTGATGAAAAATCAAACCCAAAAAACTCTCCAACACACCCCGAACACTAAAGGATCAAGCTTCATAACTCTCTAAGTCTCCTACAGTTTAGTGGAGTTGGACTTGTAGTAAATAAGCTAAAATTATGAAAGGAAAGAATTAAATACACTACTGATGACTGATTTAGCATCTAATTAACCACTTATAAAGTCATCGCTAAAGTGATAAATCACCATTTAAGCAGCCAAAACCAATGGCCGACTTCAGGAAAAGTGGATGAGTGTCGCTAAAGTGACTTTCCACTAAAGCGGTGAATCCTCCACTAAAGTGGATCGGAGGGGTCTGAGGCTAGTTTCTAAAATGGTGCCTTGGTTTCTAAAGAAACCCCCGATTAAGTGACCAAAGGTCCATTTAAGCGGCTGCACCAGCTGAATCAAGCAATACAAACATAGCAAATTTTCTGTGTTATTGATCTGCCCCTCGGGTTTCTTTTGGATTTACATGAATATAATCTATGCTACCCTACCAAATTCAAATTTTCAGACATAACAACACCATTAAAATTTCCATATTGGGTCATTTTAATCAAATGTGGGACCTATACCCAAAAGATCGTTATAAGTAAAATCCACATGAAAACCTAAAATGATTCTAGATGCCTCGGGATACAAACCAAGAATCCCTCAAGCCTAAAATTAATGTTCTAGATCTAATAGAACAATTTAAATTGGAATACCAAGAATTTAACCTGAAGTTTTAGCCCGATACCCAATTCTCAATAGTAAAAGCTTTAAAATAGGGAATTGGCTTTAAAAACCAAATAAACAGTTTGATAACTATACTATCAGCTCTAGAAAGTCATAAATGAATAGAAAAACCTATGAAAAAAAATTCTAAATGATAAAATACTATGGAAATATAGAAAATGACCTAAAGGGTCATTACTCTAAAACCTAAATATTTTATGCACAATTTACCCCCTTGCACATACAAATCTAGTGAGGTCAATTTAAACACTTCCTAAGACCCCTAAACTACTGATTTTATGATTATGGAATTGAAAAACTAGTTACTGGAGATAAATGACTTACCTCTACAAGATATCTGATTGAAAATAGGTGAAAATTGTCTCAAATCACACGAGCGCTCTCAAAATATGTCAAGAATTAATAAACTATTTTTGGGGAAATTTTCTTCATATACAATAATTTACCCTACTATAACGGCTAAACTCCACTATAGCAGCATCATTGTAGTGAAATCTGTTGGCTATAGCGGAATTGACCATCTTTGACTTCTGCTATAGCGGTAGGCCCATGGTAACGTGCCACTCACTATAGTGGTTGTGGAGAGGAAGAAATGTGAAAAGATCCTAGTTTTTCCTTTTTTGGAAATGCACCCTCAAACTCTAACATCTTAGTCAAACCCTTTTATGTTAGATTTGATATCGGGAGTACTACGCACCAAATTTCAGTTCCAAAAAGACTTAAGGGTTCTATCTAATCTTAGCTAATATAAAATTAAGCTAAACATTATGACATTTACCCAATCGATTTTTGGATTTTCCTATACCAAATCTCGCTTAAGTTTCATCCAAATTTAGCCTATCTTGAAATTTTTATCTTTCAATTCGGGTAAAACCTAACTAATTTTTTGCACAGTTAAATCACCCATAAAGATGGAAAGGGTTATTATAGAAATCCACACAATTCTTGATATCTTA
Organism: Capsicum annuum; assembly: GCF_002878395.1. Classification (NCBI taxonomy): domain Eukaryota; kingdom Viridiplantae; phylum Streptophyta; class Magnoliopsida; order Solanales; family Solanaceae; genus Capsicum; species Capsicum annuum. The sequence goes on from NC_061119.1 coordinate 120,361,418, forward strand.
TGCCATAGTTACGAATAAACCTGCAAAGGACTCTCATAGCATTTTCTAATTTTTTGACCTTTTTATTCACCGCCTAAAAATCATGCATCCTGACATATGTCTCAGTCTCATAATAAGGATCAATATCTAGGAAACCCAACTGTTGAATTTGTTGAGAAACATAACTATGGACCATTGGAATATGGGGTATTATTGATACATTTTGTGCCTTTTGAAAAACACATACACTTTTAAGGAGAGCATATTTAATTTATTAGGAACTGATGAATTGATCTCTTTGATTAAAACCATCAGAGGTTGGAAATGAAGGTAGTAGGGACCCTTCTAATAAATATCTAGAGGTGGGTTGTCATTTGTAGTGTAGAAGAAGGTGCACTACTTTGAATTACCATACATCTTAGTTCGACAACTTGCTGAACAGTGACTTCTAAGTATGTCTATATTTTTATTGAGATTATAGAGTTAGTTGTGACACATGCATTTGGAATTGAATAAGAAGAAGTGATTTTGTTGATAAAGTTGGTATCTATGTTAAAATAAGTGTTTTGGTAATGCAAATAAAAGAAACTACTTTTCTTTGTCCTTGTTTTGTTTCCAATTGCAAATAAACCTCTGTAAGAAGGAATAATAACTCAGAGAGGCAAAAAATTTGTTTATTGATAATAAGAATTAGCCAAAATAATATGTAAAAGACATCACTTATTTTGATTTAAGCAATAGACTTGCCCAAATTTTAAAGAATAATACACCTTAAAATATGATTAGATGGAAATAATTTTTTCACTTGATAAAAGAGTGGAAATTATAACACAATGATCCATATATTTAGGAAAGGCATAAATGCTCGAAGATTCAATACAAATTGACTGTTTAGGTAACTGACCATGTCAATTGGAATCCCCTTTTATTTGATGCGGTTAATGTGAATTGAAAGATGACCTTTTCTGCACTTGAAATTTTTTGGAACATAAAAACGGTGTGACTGTGGAATAGATTTGAAGGTGAATTTTCAAGCGGATTTTTGAAACAGTGAAATTTCGAGTTCATATATCTAATGGTATTATATGTCTTCATAATGGATAAATCTTGTTCAAATAAAAAAATGTGTACTAAAAACAAAATAAATGATCATGAATGAAGCAAATCATATAACATATAAACAGTATATAGCGTGTCTGAACATAAATTTGACTTTTTTAGACTAAGTAAGCCTAACAAATTGAAGAATGTGTGTGTCTTTTGTGAAATGTTTCATCTTCCCATAAAATATATTTATAGAAACTTTAAAAATAAATCAAATTAGGATACAAAATAAGGAGAAGGAGCGTACACCTAAAATCAGTACCATGCATGGGTACAATCCTAAACTAGGCCTCCATTGAGTGATCATTCATATTCAAACTTATTGGAGTGCTTGCAATTTTTGAACGCCATTCAAATGAGGATCTTCCTTAGTTAGAATAACGAATTTATCTAAATATTTTTCCAACCTTGGTAGATTATAATGGTTTGTATAATCCAACATCACATCCTTCAATTAAACACAAAATGGATGACTGTATTTTATTGACTCATAGTCAATTTGACACAAAGTAAGCTTTTTATTAACTCCAATATCTATTGGGTATTAGGTCATCCTAAGACAATGACCAAAAATGAGTTTGGTTTTGCTCTATTCTAATTGTCTGGAGTGGACATAGGGTCTCAAGTGGACAACTAGTGTTGGCAATATAGTAAACATTGGATGCCTAACTTCAAATAAACTACCATATTTTTTAGAATTTTTCGGAGTTGATCAAAATGAACCATGAAATCGCGGACCTAAATAGTTTAATATTAACGAGGCAAGCATACCATGAATGTTATAATTATATAAATTGAGGTAATTTAAATGAAAAAGGAAACAAAGTGATGAATAGAAAATTTATTACAAAAATTGAATAGTAAGTCAAACAACAGTTAGTTTCAAAACATTTGGTTAAAATCTAATTGAATCCCCAATGGAGTCGTCATTTTTTTATGGTGAAATGGTTTGACTTCAAAAAATTATTTCAAAATTCATTCAAATTTTAAAATAATTTAAGAAAAAGCAAGAGTTGCCACAAAATTTATTAATGAAAAAACAAGGAAATATTTTAATTATTTTTTAAATTTAAAACAAAAAAAATTATTAAAAAATAAGAAATTTGGGAAAGCGGTTCATATTATTAATGTTGGAAGGGTGCTACGGCACCAAGAGTAACCGCTAACTTGCGGTTGTCCGGTCTATCTAAAATTAACTCTTGTTTTGACTAATTTTAATGAAAATGGTATTTTATTTGTATTTGAAAAGATGAACATTAAATGTTATTTGTTTACTTAAAGAAGAGCAATACTAAAAATAAGTTTTAATACTTAACTACTTCTTGTGAAAAAGAACGATTTTCAGCAAGAAGATTCTAAAAATGGAAAATTCAATTAAATTAAATTAATTAAGTCAAGAAGCAAAGTCATGTGAATAGAAAACAACAACCCTTTAGGGAAAACCAATTAGATTAAATAAAGAGTTATAAAATAACAAGCAAACATGAAAAATAATGTAAAGAATCCTAAAGAATCTGGCCGTTAAGCCCAAAAATAACTCCAATTGTTCCTGTCATAACTCTTCTAGGATTTAATCCGGTTGCTGTGATATATTTATACTTTGGAACCATTCATTCCACATCCGCTACTGTCCACTTTCACTTAGGCGCTTTGTCAAATGAAGTTATTTTTGAGTCTTTAGGCTACAATTGCGAACCCCTTAGGCTGACCCATTCTGCATTCTTTAACCTGTGTCTTTGCTTCCCGAATTGCATGGGGGTTGGCGCAAAGGTGTTGAGGTGCTGGGCTTCCATGCCACATGGAATGTAATGGAGAGTTCAAATGAATTCTTGCAAGGGTATCATGCATAGAAAAAAAATACATATTAGAGGCATTCTAAATGCAGATGGTGATCAATATACTCAAACACGTGAATTAATGTCATACCTTCGTAAAAAAATAGATTGTAGACATAAATGACTTTACAACAACAACAAAATACCCAGTGTATTCCCATATAGTTGGATCTAGGGAGGATAGAGTATACGCAGACCATACCACTTCCTCCAAAAAAGTAGAGAAGTTGTTTATGATAGACCCCCGACTTAGGACCGATGACTGTATAGAAAATCATTAAACATAAATATGTATAGACTAGTACATTATGCAAAATAAACTATCACCGGTATCTACAACGTAATATAACAGCCCCCAGATACTACTAAAAATCTATCTAACCGAAAACATAGGCATCACTCAACACCCACGAACAAGAAACTTCAAACACAAATAAAGAAACTCTACCCTAATCTGCATCCTCCTCACCGTCCTATCAAGGGTCATGTCCTATGTTAGCTATAACTTCTCCATATCATGTCTAATCACCTCCTTCCAATATTTCTTTTGTCTATCTCTACGACACCTAAAACCATCCATAGCGAGTGACTCATATCTTCGCATTAGAGCATCAGAGGTCCTCCTCATCATATGCCCGAACCAACGTAACAACACTTCTCGTATCTTGTCCTTCACCGAAGCCACCCCCACCTTCTCCTGAATAATCTCATTCCTCAATCTATTTTTTCTGGTATGGACACACATCAATAAAAACATCCTCATCTTCGCCACCATCAACTTCTAGATGTGGGAGTTCTTAACTGGCTAACAGTTCGCTTAATACAACATAGTTGGTCAGACTACCACTCTACAAAACTTACCTTTAATCTTTGGGGCACCTTCTTATCATATTAAACTCGCAAAGAGAGCCTCCATTTCAACCACCCTACCCCAATATGATGCATAACATCCTTGTCAATCTCATTATTTCCATGAATCATAGACCCTAGATACTTGAAACTCTCCTTCTGAATGGCCTAAGAGTCTAGCTTCACAACCACATCAGCCTCCTATGGCATATCACTAAACTTACACCTCAAGTACTCTATATTGGTCTTGCTGAACTGAAATCCTTTAGACTCAAGGGTCTGTCTTCAAATCTCCAACTTATTATTACTTCTACCCGATTCTCATCAGTCAATACCACATTATTAGTAAATAACATACACTAAGGAACCTCCTCTTGAATATGTCACGTTAATATATCCATCATTAAGTCAAATAAAAAGAGCTAAGAGTAGATCTCTGGTGCAAACCAATCAAAATTTGAAAGTTCTCTGAATCACCTACTACCGCCCTCACATAAGTCTTTGTTCTATCAAACATATCCTGAATAACCTTAGTGTATGCCACAGGAACCTCTCTAACCACCAAGCACCTCCATAAAATCTTCTTAGGAACTGTATTATAAGTCTTCTTAAGATCAATAAACACCATGTAAAAGTCCTTCTTCTTATCCTGAAACTACTCCACTAATCTTCTCCCAATGTTAATGGCCTCCATAGTCGAGTGAACTTGCAAGAAACTAAACTGATTCTTAGAGATAGTCATGATCCTTCTCATCCTCAACTCTACAACTCTTTCCCTAACCTTCATAGTATAACTTAACAACTTGATACCGCTATAATTATAACAAATATGAATGTCTCCCTTGTTCTTATAAAGAGGAACCATATTACTCCACCTCTACACTTCAGGCATTTTTGCCACCCTAAAAATAATGTTAAACAATCTTGTAAAGCACTACAAACCTACCCCACCAGTGCTTTTCCAAAAATCTACTGGAATCTCATCAGGCCCTATCGCCCTACCCTGATGCATCTTGTAAATATCCCCATTGACCTCTTCCACCTTGATACACCTATAATAACTATAATCATGACACTTCATAAAATTTTCCTAGTCCCCCAACATAAAACCTTTGCCCCCCTTATTATTCAAAAGATTATAAAAATAGGATCGGCACATCTTCCTAATGAGTGCATCCTCAGCCAACACTATACCATCATCTCCCTTGATGCATTTCACTTGGTCAAGGTCGAGCCCTCCGCTTCCTGGCCTTATCAAGCCTATACTACATCTTATCCCCATATTTCTCCTCTAAAGCCGCATATAAGCTCTCAAAAGTTGTTGTCTTAGCTCCCGTAACCGCTAATTTAGCCTCTCTACTAGCTGTCTTATACTCCTCCTTATTCATCAGTCTATTATCATCATCTTTACTCTCAACCAACTTATCATATGCCACCTTATTAGCCTACACCTTCTTCCTAACCTCTTTGTTCCACCACCAGCTCCTTCAATAATTACCAAATTGACCTCTCGACATACCCAACACCTCTCCAGCGGTCTCCCTAATGCAGTTGGTAGTCGTCTCCCACATACTATCCACATCTTCTCTACTCTCCCAAGCCCCCTACACTTCAACTTCTCCCTAATTTCCAAAGAAGGAGATAATGTCAAGCTACCTCACTTAATTATGGGTCGAGCCTCCAAACTCTACTTCTTTAGACCCTTATTGATTACCAAGTCTATCACCAACTACCTATGTTGAGTCAAAAGACTCTTACTAGGTAGATCCTTGCAATCTTTATAAATTGCTCAATAACCCTTCCTAAGGATAAAAAAGTCTCGTAGAGTAATGGCCACCAAACAACAAAAGGTAATAAGATGCTCCTCCCTCTTTAGGAAGCTTTAATTTATGACCCACAATACATAAGTCCTAGTAAAATCTAAAAGACAAACTCCTCTTTCATTTCGATCCTTGAAATTGAAACTGCCATGCACATCATCATACTCTCTCAGTAAAGACCCAGTATGTCCATTGAAATCCCCTCCAACAAAAAATATCTTTTTGCTTGAAATGCCTCTAACTACCTCATCTAAAGCCTCCCAAAATCTATTCTTCTCCATTCTATCCAAACCTATTTGCGATGCCTAGGCACTAATAACACTCAGAGAAGACCCCCCAATGACCAACCTAATCAATATCAACCTATCATTCACCCGCTAAACCTCGACTACCTTCCTTTGAATCTTTCCATCTAATAAGATCCCTACCCTATTCCTATGCCTCACTATACCCCAGTACCATAACTTATACCTGTCCAAATCCCTCGGCTTAGAGACTACCCATTTTTTTCTTGGATATATGTTATGCTAATCTACCTTTTCCTAAGACTCTTCACGAGCTCTATGGACTTACCTTGAAGAGTCCCTATGTTCCAAGACCCTATTCTCAACTGGGACTCTCCCTTACCCCACCTAGACCTACTACCTCTGGCCCCTAACCCCAAACTCAACCCTAGACCCAGCCTTTACCCATCACTAGCACCCACCCTTACCCTTGTAAGACCCTACAAAATCCTAAGCTCAACTAAGTCCCATACTTATAAAATTTTAGCTAAATATTCAAACTTAGTATTATTTTGTACTTCGTAAGTTGGTAACTCTATTTCATGACTCTTATGACCTTAAGGTATTAATCTATAGGTTGAATTAGGATCAGTAATGTCAGTAGGTATTCCTGCATAAGTTTGGGATTTTTCAGACCTCGTTTGACACATGTTTGGGAACATAAAATAGTGTATCAACACAATCTCAATGTAGCGCAATGTCCTTCACGTCGATTAATATTTTTTTTGGCTCCCAGTGGCAAATTCTAATGAACCAAAATAGACTCCACATGGCGTGTTGTACGCCGCATTAATGCCCAATGATGCGGCTCATCAGCCTGTGCATGGATAGTTCGATTATCAGTCATTTAAAAACCACGTCCAAAGGGGTATTTGGGTCTTTTTCTCCCTACCCCTATTCAGCCCCAAAATAATGAAATTAAGTCATTCCTAGGGCAAAAATTCTTTCTCTCTCAAATTGGTCTCAAGAACAAAATCCTAGGACATCAATTTCAAGACTAATCCTAATGAACACCCCATCAACCTTTAAGAATTCAATCATTAAGGTATGTTAACTGTTTATCCAATGGTTTCCTTCCATCCTTGGAGTACAATAAACCTTTTTAAAACTACAAGTTAAAGGAGTTAATGAAATTCATGATTTAATTTGACTATGTTCATGATTATTAAGTTGAAGAGGTTTTCTAATCCATGATTAGCTGTAAGATTCATGTGAAATCATTTATTACATGTGTAGTGTCTTGTGAATTCATTTTAAAGCCTTGATATTATGAATTTGGTGTTGAAGTTATAATGCTCTCAAGTTGTCTAGTGTTATGTGCGGGTACTATGCCCTATATGTGTTGGATGAATTGTTCAGTTGGTTGAATAATGAAATTATAGCATGCTAACATGCATTCCCTGTTCATGTACAAGTTAATGCATTACAAGTATTTGAGTAAATGTCTCTATGAATGAACTATGGACCAGCATACATTGTTATAACCTTTACAACTATGCTATGCTCTACTTATAATGATATCGAGTCATGGAGGTATTTAATAACCAATGATGTAGCTATTTACCTAGAGCCAGTGTCAGTTAAAAAGTAGTCTCAATCATGTCAAGATTAGTAGTACTCTTAGCAAGTCACAAAAATCAGGAAATTCAGTAGTACTCAGTAATCAGTCTTAGTTCAGTATTCAGTTCAGAACCTAGAAGTATTCAGTTTAGAATTTAGTCAGTAATCAGTTTAGTACTTAGAGAACTCAGAATTAGTCTAATTCGATTTAGTATTCAATTTCAACTATAGTAAACTCGGTCAGCTAATAGAACTCAGTAGTACTTAGTCAATTAATAGAATCCAGTAGTATTCCATTAGTCAATGAAACTCAGGGAACTTAGTAAATTTCAATTATACAGTACGATCAGAAATAGTTTAGTCCAGTCTAGAGTAGTCTAGAATCGAGGCCAGTGTCTATTCAGCTGGCAGTAGGATTTGGTACCGAGTGAGCCTAGGGATGGGGATTATTTGTCAACTAAGACTGGATCCATAGAAGTAATTCCTAAGTTTCAAAACTACGTAACCAACGTAGGTTATGAGATGTCACCTGTTAGATAGGACTGACATACTCAAGGATCACCCGCTAGTTTAGGACTGATTTCAGGGGTCACCCGCTAGACTAGGAATGACTGCATAGCCAGTTTTCTTTACCCGTGGCATAGTACTGACACCCTTCCAATTGGGGTTACAGCTGGGAAACCAACTCAGATTTTCAGCAGTCAGAGTTACTGGTAAGTCCTCATAGTTTGAGGACATGATTATTATTTTAGTATTGTAGTTTTTTTCAGTAGTTAGAGTTAGTTGACTACTTATCCCATCAACTCTAGGATTCAGACAATGGAGGTTTTCTAGATAATAGTAATTCAAATAGATATTTCATTTTTTAGTATTTGTTTTCAGTTTTTGAACCTTAGGGCATGTTTTGGCATTATCATAATATTATGACCCAATTACTGCAGCAGGTACCAGTCATGGGTTAGCTAATGGTCATATGAGATTATGAGCATCGTGGAGCATTCGGTGTAAAGACTAGGAGCGTGATAAACTTTGTATCAGAGTGTAAGGTTCAACAAAGTCCTAGGATATCTAAAAGCTGCATCTAGTAGAGTTTTGTACATAGGTGTGTAGTGCTCCATACTTATAGACAAGAGGCTATGAGATGTTTTAGGAAAAGTTTCCCTTCTTTTAGTTAGCCTAGTATGCTCCCTATGTAGTATTATATAATAGGTTAAGAATGAGAAAGTTCGTATCTGGGGTGTCGGAGAGTATGGTCAAGGAGTGCAGGACTGCGATGTTGATTAAGAATATGGACATATCTAAGATTATGTTCCATAATCAACATATTGAGGAGCAGAAGTTTTTAAAAAAAGAGAATAAGAGAGATAAAATAAGTAGCTTTAGTTTTGCTCAGCCAGTTTTTGAGGGGGATAACTATTTTTAATTTAGTCAGAAGTTTTCAATCCTAGCTCCATCTTCATCTAGTACAGTAGTACCAAAGTTCAGGATTAACTATCGGGATGGGGCACCAGGATCTAAAACTCAGGGTAGTGTGAGCAGGGGTCTTACCTATCAACTTTGTAGAGAATGTAGTAGACATCACCTACGTGTATATAGAGATGGCAGTGATGTATGATTTGGATATGGTAAGCCAGGACATAGGATGTGGAAGTGTAGATTAATGGCTCAGAGGGAAAAAGATTTACGCCAACAGGGTCAGTCCAACGGTCCTTTAGTTCAGTCCGATCACCCAAATCGGCAGGGCGCCACTTCCATTGCCACTAGTGGGCAATGCCCAAATAGACTTTTGCACATCTGTCCCTCCAGGATTAGGAAAGTTCTCCTAATGTGGCCATTGGTATGTTATAGATCTCCTATTTACATATTTATGCCTCTTCAGATCCATGAGCTTCTTTTTCTTTTGTAACTTTTTACATAGCAATCAACTTTAAGGTCAGACCAAATATTAACAGGAACTTTCCCAGTCACCACTCCAGTAGGTCAGTCTATCATAGCCGGTAGGTATACAGGAACTGTCCAGTTATGACATCTCAAAAAGTTAAGCCTTTAGAGTGTATTAGTAATGTCAGTATGTGTAGGCAAGCAGTGGGAGGGGATAATGCCCAACCAATTGGTACCGTAACACTGAGTTTTGTACTCTAGTTATCGTGAAGTTTACTCATGCCTTGCATGTAAACTCTATAATCATAGCACATATTCATGCACATTAGCAAAAATCATGTATGCTTATAGTTCCTAGTATAAGGAGTTCCAGTTCACTCAGTGTTATGAATCAGGTTCCAAGAATATAAAAACTCCAAATTCAGTTCATGCAGCTCATGACATCAGCACTCATACATTTTAGTGTGTTTAGTCTTAGTTACAGTCTACCTTACAGTCTTAGTTATAGTGTTAATCTTAGTCTCAATCCAATAATTATATCAAAAATTTAGTTTACTTTTAGGTTTGCTTGACCATAGTGTGCAGTTATTAGTTATTCAGTTATCAGTATTTCAGTACCTTAATTAACAGAATAGTTTAGAACCATTTTATACACTTGGTCTTGCATTCTCAAAAAATACAATATTTACAAATTCATGGTCAGTTATCTCAATTTACTCCGTCAGTTTTTACCTCATAGGCATGATACTCTACAATTTTAGTCCAGTGAAGTGACCAGTATTCAACTATCAGTCATTCAGTTAATTAGATAAGTGAGTATGTTTAAGCATTTGTGCTCAACGCCTATGTGAATATTTATAGTAGTCTCAAGTGATGTGATGTACTAAGGTAGAGAGTATAGTTGAGAGAGTACTCAAGGATATGTCTAAGCTTGAAAATTATAGTTGCAGTGCATAAGGCTTAGTCACTCCATCTTAGATGAGATGTTTCATAGGCCTCGACTCATATTACAGAATTTTAGCTAGGATGTGATTTTCTTATTCAACTATTTTATTCTACCCACGTCAAGACTCCTTGCACCCTAAAGCTATTAGAACTCTATAGAAAGAGTGTCAAATAAAGGATCTATTCGAATATAAGTTTTCAGCATAAGTTAGTCCACAAAACCAGAAATTCAGTTTAGCTATTAGGCAGACAATGTTCATATGGTTTGGTTTTCCATCTTTCTATCTAGTTGCACTATCAAAATTCTCATGAATGTAACTATTCGAAGGTCGACAGACCATGTGGTTGCGAGTACATCTTAGTTCAGGTATTATGCCTCAGTTATAGATCCCCGATATGTAGTCATGATTCAGTTCGTACATGCCCTGTTCATCATCTTAATCTTTCCTCAGTATCTCAACCAAGTCAACATTTTTCAGGGGATATAATGTTCCAAAATGGAGATGCATTATAATCCCTTGAGTTTTCAAGACTTAAACCTTCCATCTTCCCTTCATGTAATGAATCAAGTTTGGAGTATTGGATACTCATAGGTGGACCCTCAAGTTCTAATCTCAGCTATAAGATATGTATTTAAGGGCTCAATTCAGTTCATGATATTCAGTTCATGTATTATGTTTCAAGCTCAGTTATGTCCTCATGCTCCTATTCAGACATATTTAGTAAATGATCTTAGGTTCATCACTATTCTCAGCTTAAGGTAACGGTCTTCCTTAGATTAGCTTAGTTCCATGTTCAGTTATAGTTATAAACTTGGTATCCATTACCATTGCATATTCAGTCATACAGTCATGAATCAGTTAAGTCATGTATTCATGCATCAGATATGTATGTTTAGCATAAAATTTTTTTTAGCTTATCAGTAAACCCAGCCATACATTCATGAATCATGTTCAACGTTGTACTTATGTATCAGATATGTATGTTTAGTATGAAAATTCAGCTTATTTGTAGTTATAGTCAGGTATTCCATGCATCAGATATGCATTCTCAACGTGTAAGCTCAGTTTATCAGTGTTTCTCATCTTAGTCAGTATTATTCGAGGATGAATGTTCCCAAAGGGGAGATATTGTAAGACCCTGCAAAATCCTAAGCTTAACTCAGTCTTTTAAGCTTACTAAGGGGTCCCAGGGTTAGAAAATTCTAGCTAAGTATTCAAACTTAATATTATTTTTGCCATCGTAAGTTTGCAACTCTATTTCATGACTCTTATGACATTAAGTATCAATCTTTAGGTTGAATCATGACCAAGAATGTCAGTAGGTGTTCCCGAATAAGTTTTGGACTTTTCAAACCTTATTTGACACATGTCTGGGAACCCAAAATAGTGTATCGACACGATCTCGATGCGGTGCATCGTCCATAGTATGATTACTATTTTTGTTGGCTACTAGTGGCAAATTCCAGTGAACCGATGTGTACTTAAAGTGGCGCTTTGGCCATCGCATCAATGCAAACAATGTGGCATGTCGGTCTATACATCAACATTTTAGTTTTTATTCATTAAAAAACCACTTCCAGGGATGTATTTGGGTCATTTTTCTCACCCCTATTTAGCTCCAAAAGCACAAAATTAAGTCATTCCTAGGGCAAACATTCATTCTCTCTCAAATTGATCTTAAGAACAAAACCCTAGGACATCAATTTCAAGATCAATCCTCATGAATACCCCATCAACCCTTAAGAATTCAAGAATTAAGGTATATTAAGTGTTCATCCAAGGGTTTTTGTACACCTTTGGAGTTCAAGAAACCTTGTTGAAACTACAAGTTAAAGAGTTTAATGAAATTCATGATTTCATTTGACTATGGTCATGATTATTATATTGATGGGGGTTTTCTAATCCATGATTAGTTGCAAGATTCTTGTGAAATCATTTATTATGTATAGTGTCATGTGAATTCATGTTAAAGCTTTGAGATTGTGAATTTGGTGTGCAAATTATGATGCACTCATATTGTCTAGTGTAATGTGCAAGTACTATGCCCTCCAAGTGTTTAATGAATTGTTCATGTCAGTTGAAAAATGAAATTATAGCATGCTAACATTCATTCCCCATTCATGTACAAGTTAATGCATTAAAAGTATTTGAGTAAATGTCTTTTTGAATGAACTATGGACTAGCATACATTGTCATGACTTTTATGACTATTTAATGCTCTACTTTTTATGATATCGAGCCCTGGAGATATTTAATACCCTAAAATATAGTTGTTTACCTAGATCCAGTGTCAATTACAGAGTAGTCTTAGTCATGTCAGGACCAGTACTACTTTTAGTCAGTCACAGAACTCAGGAAATTTAGTAGTATTCAGTAATCAGTCTCAGTTCAGTATTCAATTCAGAACCAAGTAGTATTAAGTTTAGAATTTAGTCAGTAATTAGTTCACTACTCAGAGAACATAGAATCAGTCCAGTACAATTCAATATTTAGTTTTGACCTTAGTAAATTCGGTCAGCTAATAAAACTAAGTAGTATTCAGTCAATTAATAGAATCCAGTAGTATTCTATCAGTCAACGGAACTTAATGAACTTAGTTCAGTTCAGTTATATAGTACGATCAGAAATAGTTCAGTATAACTTAGAAGAGTCTAGACTCCAATCCAGTGTCTATTTAGTTAGAAGTAGGATTCAGCACTGAGTGAGCATAAGGATGGGGGCTTATGGTTACTAGTTAAATATGGTATGCCTTATGATTACTAGTTAAATAATATTTTTAATCAATTTTGTATAGTATGTGAGAATGGAATTCCTAGAACTAGATTGCAAATACTTGGAATGAAAACACTAATCAAAACTGAATGTGTCAAGAAGAACTCAATCACCAACTACCAAAGTGTATTAAACAAAGAGATAGAGAATTTACATCTCAATATAGCTGCTAAGGATGAAGAGATCAACAAACTAAATATGACAATTCAGCATCTAACTATTGAAGGGCCAAGTATCACTAAAGAGCTTAAAATTGAGAATGTTGACCATCGGTAAAATGTCTGCACATTGACATATAATGCTCTCAGCTTGAATGCATACATTAGGCATTTAATAAAGGAATTGTTGCACTATCATGCTACAGAACACACTAACATGGCTCTACTCCTTCAAACCATCCTTCCATGTCCCTCCCCTATTTAACCATACTTAATTCATGTGGCTTTTTATTTAGAAATTTTAAATTATTCATTGCAATGATACTTTCACACTACATATGAATGAATCTTTCTTTGTGTATTGCACGTATTTCCCCTTTCGATTAAAGTTTTTCTTCATTTTACTGTTGCCCCAGTGTCCCTAGGTTAACTAACTTGTGCTAATCTTTACACTTTATTTACTGTTATTTCTTTTCAATGATTCCAAAAGGGGGAATACTGACTTTATGCATTAAGGACCAGGTAGGTTTGTTTAAGCTGATGATGTTAACCAGGTACCAAGTGCACAGGTGTAATGATTTGTTTGAGTCTGAAGGTAGAGTTACGGGGGAAGTGACAGGGGAAGTATGTAAATACACTAAATGAATGATGGTTCATAATGATAAGGGAAAGTAATTAAATCTAGATAGCAATTTACAACAAGGGACCAAGTCCTAAGTTATGGAAGCATGGTGTTGCATAATAGGATGAACATTTATCTTCAGTAGTGGTAATAACACTTATTAAATTTGATGAATGAAGCATGAACATTGATGCTCAAAACTCTATGTTTGGTTTGCAATCATCAAAAGGGGGAAAATTTTCTTATCTTGTTTTGATGATGAGCAGTAACTACAAGGGACTAGGTCCCTAAATGTCCAAGGGTATAGTATAGCTGGTACGCGTCTGCACAATTTTGTCCTCGAGTGTAAAAAATTATACAGGTGTTGTTTGTACTATTAAGGATACTTGGTATAATTATATTTTAACCTTATTTGTGACTCATCTATAAAAGAAAAGGGATTCTTATTCATCAATTGGTTTTTGAAAACTTCAGAAATAAAGAGTGAAAATCGAGAGAGGCAAAAACTCACTCCAGTTACTCAAGCATAGCTAAGTTTTCTATTTGTTGTGGACAATTGTTTCCTTAGTACTTACTAATACTATTAAGAATATTTTAGTATAACTTTGATGCCTTAATCTAATTTTTGGTAGAAATTGACCTCGATATGGACTTTAGGAGATAGTAGTGGACCCCATCAACCCTATTTAAAGTTAAATATCAAAAATCATTTCTTGTAGACCTAGTAGTCCACCTTTTATCACATTACATATATTCTTGATCCTTAAGATGATTTGTACATCTTCCCATCTCTTAAATATACTTGTTTCATTGTACTTTCTTTAATACTAGTTTGAGTCTGACATTTACTATTAACTTATGATACAAATTCCCACCTTGAGTTTGGTTTGAGATTGGTGTTTATTATTCAATTATAATGTGAAAGATCTAATTTGAGTTTGGTGGTTACAGTACAAAATGGGTTCATAGATATGGTTTTGATGGTCGGTTACTTTATAATTGTTATTGTTGTCCATAATTCTCTCTTGATTATATCTATTGGGCTTATGGGTGATCGGTTCGGTTATTTTTATCTTTTTTGCACCTTCTAGGCTTATGTGTGCCCATTTAGGCTAGACTTAGCTTGTGCTCCTTCAATTTTATTAACCTCATTATTTATTATTTATTATCCAAAGTATTATTTCAGGTTTTGCCCTTTATCCCAGACTTTAGTTTATATTCTCACATCTTATTATGGTTTTATTATAATTTAGCTCAGTCAGTTGACGATGCATATTGAGTATCCATTGTTTAGGTTATTGTACTACATTTCTGCATCTTGTTTTGATATTGATCTGAGTAATAGTTGTTATAGTTGACATTCTATCTAGCTTATTCTTAGGGTTAAGAGTTATGGCAAACTCTCAAAGTCAAAACTGATTCTCTCTCATTCTATTTCTTTTAGATAGTATTTAGTTATCGAGACTTGTTGAAGCCTTAGGGTTGCAGCATACTGTGAGGGACCAAATCCCTGAAAATCAATCATAGGAAATAACCTAGTAAACCAACCAAGAATACAAAACAGTGCAGGAAATGTAAGTAACAAAAGATTTAACGTAGAAAAAACCATTCCTCAAGGGATGAAAAACACGACTTGACCTCTTAAGCACCCAAGACTTTACTATAATCAAACTCCTGATTACAGTCTTCAATGAACAAAATTCTAGCTTTCTCCTGCTTGTAATAACTCTACTAAAAATCTGCCTTAGAAACTCTGCTAACCACACACTTTGATATTGATTAACTTAAGTGAATTGTTAGAGTTAATCAATATCAAAGTGTGTGGTTAGCAGAATTTCTAAGGCAGACTCTTAGTAGAGTTATTACAAGCAGGAGGAAGCTAGAATTTTGTTCATTGAAGGCTGTAATCAGGAGTTTGATTATAGTAAAGTCTTGGGTGCTTATGAGGTCAAGCCGTGTTTTTCCATCCCTTGAGCAAGGGTTTTCTATGTTAAATCTTTTGTTATTTACATTTCCCACACTGTTTTGTATTCCTGGTTGGTTTACTAGGTTATTTCCTATGATTGATTTTTAGGGATTTGGTCCCTCACAGTGTGTTGCAACCCTAAGGCTTCAACAAGTCTCGATAACTAAATACTATCTAAAAGAAATAGAATGAGAGAGAATTATTTTTGACTCTAAAAGTTTGCCGTAACTCTGAACCCTAAGAATAAGCTAGATATAATGTCAACTACAACAACTAGTACTCAGATCTATATCAAAACAAGATGCAGAAATGTAGTATAATTACCTAAATAATGGGTACTCAATATGCATCATCAACTGACTGAGCTAAATTATAAGAAAACCATAATAAGATGTGAGAATATAAACTAAAGTTTGGGATAAAGGGAAAAACCTAAAATAATACTTTGGATAATAAATAATAAATAATGAGGTTAATAAAATTGAAGGAGTACAAGCTAAGTCTAGCCTAAATGGGCAAACATAAGCCGAGAAGGTGAAAAAAAGATAAAAATAACCGAACCAATCACCCATAAGCCCAATAGATATAATCAAGAGAGAATTACCGACAACAATAACAATTATAAAGTAACCGACCATCGAAACGATATCTATGAACCCATTTTGTACTGTAACCACCAAACTCAAATTAGATCTTTCACATTATAAGTGAATAATAAACACCAGTCTCAAACCAAACTCAAGGTAGGAATTTGTGTCATAAGTTAATAATAAGTGTCAGACTCAAACTAGTATTAAAGAAAGTACAATGTAACAAGTATATTTAAGAGATGGGAAGATTTACAAATCATCTTAAGGCTCAAGAATATATGTAATGTGATAAAAGGTGGACTCCTAGGTCTACAAGAAATAATTTTTGATATTTAACTTTAAATAGGGTTGATGGGGCCCACTACTATCTCCTAAAGTCCATATTGAGGTCCATTTCTACCAAAAATTAGACTAAGGCATCAAAGTCCTACTAAAATATTCTTAATAGAATTAGTAAGTACTAAGGAAACAATTAATCTCAAGAAAATGAGGAATGGGTCAATTCTACCTGAATATTACTTTTTAACTAGCTAAATATTTCAGATTTCACTAAACATGCAACCAAGCCATAAATTTCTATCCAAATCTACCATTATAATATACTAATACAATGATAAAGATTATTATATGAATAAAGTAATCTTAGTCGGCCTGTACTCCGATAACCCTGAGAAAGTCCACTAAATAGGAGTTTCTCCCTTATTGGAAGACTCCTCACAATGCCACGCTATTGAAATAATGATCTGCACATTAATATGAGAATAGAAATAGCTATATTTCATAGAAACTCTTTTGATCCAAAATTGATGTAAAATCCCATGTGTACCTTGCTTGCAAAATCTGATGTTAGGGATTTTAACGAAATATTTTAGGCCTTTTTTTCATAGGATAATTGTGTGTTTTCAAGCAATGATTTTCTTAATTAACATGGTGTTTTTAGTGTTTTCAGGGTAAGAACTGAGTATGAAGAATAACTTGGATAAACTGGACAAAAAAAGGAAAAATAATCAGCAACGACTTAGGCGACGACCCATCAACCTTGCGATGAACTGTCAGCCTAAACCATTACCAAGAAATGGAATGCAAGACCATTGGAAGTCATGCAATGGTCCAGGCGGTGGACCATCAATATTGTGATGAACCGTCGGCCTACCCATCGACCAAAATTAGAACATAGACTCACTGGAAGTCATGCGATAGACTAGGCAATGTACCGTCAGTGTTGCGATGAACCATCGCCCTACCCGTCACCCTGAATCAGATCATAGACTCACTGGAGCTCCAGCGATGGTCTAGATGATGGACCGTCGCCTCAGCGGTGAACCGTCGCTTGACCTGTCGAGCATGAAGCAGCAACTCTGAGTTCTACTTTTAAAATCCCATTTCTGAAAATATATAAATACAAAGTATTAGGGTTTATTTTGGATATTTTATCAGTAGTATCATACCTTCTTCTCTATTGAGAGCTGTGTAACCCTTTTCCTTGAGATTGGAAGCTAGAAATTAAGATCTAATTATTATTCTCTATTTGATTTCATTGAAGATTAAAAAGAACAATATTGTAACTTTTGTAAGTACTCTCTTGAAGTTATTTATAAACATCAATATATCTTTGATATCTTAAATGTAGATGAGTAGCTAAACTCCATAACTAGGGTTATGGGTGCGTTGATGTAGAGAACTATTTGGGGTTGTGAATCCATTTGATTTCTATCATCTATCTAAATTGCATGAATCTCTCTTCATTTTAATGACATCTCTTGGTTGCAAACTTGATAAGTGAGCCCATGAACACCACTTGTCTAACAAGAAAGTGGCAATTGGAAAAAGAGGCAATTCAAATGAAATCCATAGGTTTAATATTTGGGTCACGGGTTGATGCCCTAACGAGATCAATCTTCATGACAGTTTTATTGTGTGATACATGGATTCTTTAAGTTAGAAAGAATAAAAGGGTAAAACACCCATTAGGTTGAGAAATAAGTTGGTAATTCTTAGAATTCAATACTTCTTGCAATTAAAAGTATAAGTTAGAATTCAAGTTCAAGTTCACAACCCTACTTGTTTGAACATCTTAGTTAGCATAACCTTAGTTAACTTATATTCATTGAAATTACACTTACATTAACTCTCACTAGTTGGACTGCTGTGTGATACAAGAATGAAAGAGAATTATTAACACATCAAAACCCTCTTTTACTCAGGAACGTTAGATTAACAGGCTAATAACATTCATAATACTTAGTGAACACAGTATTACCTGTAGGATTCGACACCCAACCCATTTGGGTTCTTTATTTGACAGCGACCTCTTACATTTTTTTAAGAAAGTTATAATCTGGTCATATCAATTTTGGTGACACTGATGCGGAAATACAGTTGTCAATTAAGTTTGTGCTTATGAATTGACCTTTGGTCAAGTTTCCTAAATTTTACTTTTGTTTGTTGTTTTTGTTATTCATAGGGAAGTTATTGTGTATGCCAAGTACAATAAGATAGGGTGCACCATTATTACCAATACATCTAGAACCGTAGTTAATTGGCAGAATCGCAGATCCCCAAGATACTGAAAGACTAGCTACTCTGGCCAGAGCTCAACTAAATCAGCAGAATAATGGCCAGCAGGCACGTCATCCTAATCCTGATGATGATTATTTAGGTTATAACGACTTGTTAGATCTTGTTAATATAAGGTATGCAGAAAATATGGTTGCACCAGTGAATCAGAATGTAAATAAAAATCACCCCTTTAAGGCAAGGCAAGAGCGTCAACTAGTGCAGTTTGATCTGAACGATGACAAAGATGGAATAGATGGAGTAGGTGCAACTGGAGATATCATTCCTCCGCCTCTAGCACTAGGATCTAAATTCAATATTACCAGTATGATGATTCAACTACTTCATATTAAGGAGTTGTTCGATGGTCATCCTGGTGATGATCCAAACATGTATTTGGTGAATTTTATCACCATTTGCAAGTCTTTTAATAATCTAGGAGTAGGTCAAAATGCTATCTGCCTGCATTTTTTTTCGTTATCTGTATCTGGAGAGGAAATATTATGGCTAAATAGACTGACTCCTGACTCTATAACCAACTGGAGGCAGTTGAAAGAGGCTTTCCTAGAAAGGTTCTTTCCTCCCTCCATAAGGGTACAGTTGAGGGATGACATTAGTAACTTCTTATAGCTTCCTACTGAATCTCTTTATGAGATCTGTGGGAGGTTTAAAAAGAAGTTGATGCAATGCTTGAACCATAACATGACGGATATTCATTTGATATAGACCCTTTATCAGGCTTTGAACTCTATTATGAAGCCAATCATGGATAATGCTTTAGAAGGGTCATTTGTTGACCTTACTTTCCTAGAGTCCTCGGAGATGCTTGATCAGATAACCAAACAAAGTAGAGCTTCGCATACCAGGGATTCTATGGTAGCAAACCCTACTGTATTTAGTAGTATGACTGCAGAGCAACACAAGAAAGAGGAAGAACATCACCAGAATACGGTATATTTAAAAACATACATAGATTTGCTAAATAAGCATCTATTTTTTGAAAAAAATAAAGAAGGTGAAAGATGTTGCATCCTAAGGAAGAGTTAATTTTGATTCAGAAGAAAAGGTGAACTATCTAAATAATTAGGGGGTTTTCGAGGCAATAGGTAAGGAAATCAAGGTCGAAACTATTGCAATAAAGTTGGTTACAAGGATAAAGATCAAGGGAACTAGAAGAGCAAAAATAATAGGAGTAGGCTATATGTACCTCCTGGAAGTAGAGATAATGCTGTAATTAGGTCTTGCAAGATGTCCATAGAGGACATGATGGAGAAATTATTAAAGGGAGTTGACAATACCAACTCTGGGGTGACTATTATAAA
Source organism: Capsicum annuum (assembly GCF_002878395.1). Classification (NCBI taxonomy): domain Eukaryota; kingdom Viridiplantae; phylum Streptophyta; class Magnoliopsida; order Solanales; family Solanaceae; genus Capsicum; species Capsicum annuum. The sequence goes on from NC_061119.1 coordinate 120,381,663, forward strand.
GAGTGATTTGTCTTTCATGAGTCAGTTGGTAAACTCACACTCTACTTCTATCAAATAGTTAGAGTAGAAAATGAGCCAACTATTAGCAATATTAAATCAGAGAAAGAGTGGAAAATTGCTAAGTGATACAATTCAGAATCATTGAAATAAAGGCTCCTACATGGAAATTACAACACGGAGTGGTATGGTTTTACCAGGCCCATCAGTGGGCAAAGCTGTGATTGCAGAGGATATTGAGCGTGAAGAAACTTATCCAGTGAAGTCTGAGAAATTGGATGAAGTTATTGATAATACACCACCCAACCATTAGTAGGTTGATGAGTTAGATAATAGCAAAGAAAATAAGACCAAAGTGGTGGTTACTATGCTCCCAAAACCACCTCCTTCATTTCCCTATCAGTTGAAAAAGAAGGCTGACAACACAAAGTTTGGCAAGTTTATGGCCATGCTTAAGAAGTTGACATTCAACTTGCCATTGGTAGAAGCATTAGAGTAAACACCCAGATACGCAAAGTTCATGAAAGACCTTGTTACGAAGAAACGGATAGTTAGTTATGAGATGGTGGGCAATCTCTATTATTATGGTGCTATTTCCACAAGGTTGTTGGTGCAAAAGAAGGAAGACCCGAGAGCCTTTACTATCTCATGCTCTATTGGGCCTCTTGTGTTCGCAAAAGCTCTATGTGATTTGGGAGCTAGTATAAATTTGACGCCGCTTGCTGTGTATAAAAAACTGGGTTTGGGGCATCCTACTCCCATGAACATGAGATTAGTTATGGAAAACAGGTTGATGAAGTAGTCCATAGGAATTTTATAAGACGTATTAGTGAAGGTGGCCAGTTTTATATTTCCAGTTGATTTTGTCATTCTCGATTGGGAGGTGGACTTCTAGGTGCCCATAATATTGGGTAGACCTTTCCTCACAATTGGGATTGGGAGTGTACTTATTGATCTAAAGGCAAATGAACTACTATTCAAGTTGAATGATGAAGTATTTTGATTCAATGTATGCCAGTCCATGAAACAACATAAAGATGTGAGCGTATTTTCTATTTTGGATGTTTATTATGAGGAGGAGCGGGAAGTACCTATAGAAGAAAAATTTGTTGCAGAGACTTTAGCTGCTGTATTAATGAATTTTGATCAAGATGGCATTGAAGATCATGAGGAGATTGTGTGTGCCTTCAAAGGCATGGGGTTTCATTCTTATGCACCCAAGAAGCTAGATTTGGGATTGAAAAATCATCCCAGTCCACCAGCCAAGCCATCTATTGAAGAGCCACCCACTTTCAAGCTGAAAGAATTGCTGATTATTTGAGATGTGTGTTCCAGGGTAGTGGGAATACACTACCTGTTATTATTGTGGATGATTTAGGTGAACAACAGGTGAAAGCCCTTATTTATATTATTAAGAGATATCAGAGGGCTATATGTTGATAAATTGCAGACATTATTGCTATTTCTCCTAGTATATGCACATATAAAATCCAGCTAGAGGAGAATTATGTCCCGACTATTGAGAATCAGCATAGTTTAAACCGACCTATGCAAGAGGTGGTAAAGAAAGAAATCATCAAGTAGCTAAATGAAAAAGTGGTATACCCCATCTCAGATAGTAAGTGGGTAAGTCCTATCCAGTACATGCCTAGGAAAGGTGGCACGATGGTGGTGGCTAACGAGAAGAATGATTTGATTCCACTCAGGCCTATTAATCGATGAAAGGTGTGTACAAATTATAGAAAACTCAACTCATGGATATTGAAGGACCACTTCCCAATGTCTTTCAAGGATCAGATGCTTGATCGGTTAACGGAAAGATGTTGGTACTATTTCTTGGATGGTTATTCAAGTTACAATAAGATTTCTATAGCCCCGGAGGATCAGGAGAAAATGACATTCACCTGCCCATATTATACTTTTATATTTAAGCAGATGTCGTTTTGATTGTGTAATGCAGCCGTTACCTTTTAATTATGCATGACGTCTATTTTCTCATATATGGTTGAAGACACCTTGGAGGTGTTTATGGATGGTTTTTCTATGGTAGGAGATTCATTTGAGTTGTGCTTGGTAAATCTAAGTAGGGACTTGCAGGGGTGCAAAGAATTCAATGTTGTGCTTAATTGTGATAAATGCCACTTCATGTTGAAGGAGGGAATTGTTCTCGAACACAAAATTTCAGCAAAGGGGATTGAAGTTGATCGAGCTAAAGTTAAAGTTATAGAGAAGCTTCCACCTCCTATTTCAGTGAAGGGGGTACGTAGTTTCCTTGGACATGTTGGCTTCTATAGGAGGTTCATAAAGGACTTCTCAAAGATTGCAAACCCCCTTTGAAAACATTTGGAGAAGGAATTCAAACTCTCCTTTGATGATGAATACTTGAATGCATTTGAATGCCTTAATGGGAAGCTAGTTGATTCTCCTATTATTGTTGCACCAAATCGGTCAAAACCATTTGAGATCATGTGTGATGAAAGTGGTGTTTCCCTTGGAGCTATGTTAGGACAAAAGAAAGACAAATTGTTTCATCCAATATATTATGCTAGAAAAGCACTGAATGGAGCTCAAAAGAACTACACCGTCATAGAACAGGAACTTCTTGCAGTAGTATATTCTTTTGAGAAGTTCTGGGCTTATTTGCTAGGAACCAAGGTGGTGGTCCACACTTACCACATAGCCTTGGTTTTTTTGATAGAGAAAAAGGATGCAAAACCACGGTTGATTGTATGGGTGCTACTATTTCAAGAATTTGACTTTGAAGTCAAAGATAGAAATGGTTGCAAAAACCAAATTGTGAATTATCTGTCCATGTTGGAAAATGAACAAGCAGTTAAAGATAAATTTGAGATTAATTATTTATTTCTAGATGAGGAAATCTTGGTATACTGATTTCGCAAATTATATGGCGAGCGAGGTGAAACCGGAGAATCTTTCTTTTCATCAAAGGAAAAATTTTCTTCATGATGTGACCAATTACTTCTGGGATGAGCTATATCTTTTTCAGAGATATATGGTTGGTATTATTAGATAGTGCATCCCAGAAGTAGATGTGTTGAGTATACTGGGAGCAAGTCATGCTTTCCCAGTTGGAGGTCACTATGCAGATGATCGGACTGCAAGGAAAGTGCTTCATAGTGGTTACTGTTGGACCTCTTTGTTCAAGGATGCTTATAAATTCGTGAAGAGATGTGACAAATGTCAGGGCAAGGGTCCATCTCAATGTACCATGAGATGCTAATGTTTAAAATAATGGAGGTAGAATTATTTAATTTTTGGGGTATTGATTTCATGGGGCCCTTCGTGATCTCATTTAGGATAAAGTACATGTTATGTGTTGTTGACTACGTGTTAAAATGGGTTGAGTCCATGGCTCTGGTGGCTAATGAAGGAAAGCGGGTGGTTTCATTCTTAAGGAAAAATATATTCTCTCACTTTAGCGTACCGTGTACCATTATAAGCCAAGGAGGATCACACTTTTGCAACAAGATATTCAGAGCCACCTTTGTAAAATATGGAATCAAATAGTATAAGGTTGCTACCCCATACCACCCACAGACCACTAGGCAGGTGGAAATCTCTAATCGTAAAATCAAAGTTATCTCTGCCAAGATTGTAAATGCTAGCTAGAAAAATTGGTCTATGAAGCTGGATGACGCCTTATGGAAATATTGAATAGATTTCAAGACACTAATTGGCATGTCACCACACCAATTGGTTTATGGCAAGGTGTGATATTTGCCAATTGAACTGGAACATAAAGCACTATGGGCACTAAAGTGGCTTAATCTAAATTAGAATGAGGCAGCAGACATGAGAATAGGGCAGCTAAATAAGATGGATGAGTTCCATCTTGGATCTTATGAAAGGGCTGATATGTACAAAGAAAGAATGAAGAAGTACCACTACTGCAGTTGAAAAGCAGGATTTTCAGAAAGGTGACTTGGTGTTCCTCTTCAACTCCCGACTCAAGCTTTTTCCAGATAAGCTTAAATCCAAATGGTCTGGATCATTTAGTGTTAACCAATTCTACTCATTTGGATTAGTGGAACTCAAAAATAAAGATGGAAGTTTCTTCAAAGTTAATGGGCAGCGTGTAAAATTGTATATCAGCCCAACAAACTCGGTGAAAAGAATTACGACAATCTATCTTGATGAAGTTTGAGTAATCGAGATAACTGTGTCGTGTTTCAATAATAAATCAGGAGCTAGTGGAAGACAACCTATATTGTGCGTTGTAAAGCATTAGTTTAAGTTATTTCATTATTGTGTCAGTGTGCAGGTATGACAGTGCATGAAAATAGAAGCTGAAAGAATTAAAGGAGACTGATGATTACCCGACGGACCATCGCAGACTCGACGGGCCATCATGGTAATCATGCAATAAATTCTAGAAATAAAGATACTAGAAAAGTAGCGACGGGTTGACCGACGGACCGTCACAAGCTCAACGGATCGTCGACCCAACTGTTTCTAATATATCTCCAGGTAAGTTTACTGGAAAGGGACAACATTGTTTCTGATAGATCGTTGCACATGTGACATACCATCTATGTAACCGTCGCATGAAACCCTATTTCAGAAGGTACGGTAGAATAAATTTAAATATCCAGTTTTTTTATTCTTATCTGATTCAAGCGTGTTTAAATGGATAATTTAAAGTGGTTATAATGCCCCAAGTGTTCAAGTGCCTGAGACTACTTAGGTTCCCTGCATTTAGTGTATCTGAGACTTTCCATTACCATCTTAAACTTCTCCTATTCCTCTCCCCCATCTATTTAAAATTCTTCACCTCTTTGTTCTTTTAATAACAAGTAACTAAAGTCCTCATGAAAGTAAGGTGTCATATTCGATCCTGCGTTAAAACGGCAAATTAGGATAGTGATCAAGTGATGCAACGTAAGGTATGATATCTCCATTACCCTTTATGTTTTTCAACACTAAGAACCATGAAAGAATGTGAAAGATACAATGTTGAAACAATACTCTTTAATTTTGAGTCATTCTGTGGTGGTCTTATCTGAGTTAAAATCTGACAAACTTTATCATGGGTAAAGTTTGAGTAGAACATGGATCAAGAAAAGAAAAATTAGTACTGTATTATTGATAAAAATTCCCTGAGATTCATGTTTACATTAAGAGCGTGTAAAGTGTTTGATAAAATGCCGAAATGAGGCTTGAAGTTGAAAATGGTAGACGATGGTCAGTGCGATGGACCATCGGATACCCCACAACCTGTCTGCTTAAAGCATCATCACTTTCTTAGAAATACAGTTATTTGAATATCCCTAATGGTTTGGTTAGATGGACCATCGCAGGTCCGATGGACCGTCGCCCTAACCTTCTCTGGTCAAAAATTTTACTATCCGATGATTAAAGTCTGTGGAATGATAAATGCTGTAATTTTAGGTACTATGTCTAACAAATTACCACCAACCAGAGGTAGGGGTAGAGGTCAACAAGCTAGGCAAGGGCCATCATAATTTTTGGAAGCACCATCACGCAACACTTGGCGAAATCGTCCGGTGATTTCTTTATCCTCCCAGTCTGAAGAGGAGGGTGAAAGTAGTAAAAGCAATAACTCAAGTTCCATTCTGGTTGAGGAAGGGTTTGAAACATCTCACCCTACTAAAGAGGAGATTCCTAAACAGGACCCAAACATGGTTCGACACAAGGACTTGCAACTGCGGGTGGGTATGAGATGACAAGTCAAAGGGGCTCGGGAGGATTTCAACAAAGGGCTCACACCAAAAGACAAGTTGGATGCAAAGAGACCTATTTTTTAGGAGTAATAAATTGTGACAACAACCTTGCATGAGTACTTAGAACTTGAGAGCCTATTCAATGAATATGAGTTAGCATGGATGAGCAGGCCACTCGGACCCTATCAATCAAACTTGGTACATGATATTTTTGCCACTTAATTAGCGTTGTTGGAGAAGAACCATCCCCCAGACGTGTCAGAAGCTGACATGAACAAGTTGGATACAGTTTCTTTTTGCGGAGTTGTTATAGATATCTTAGAGCACACATTAAACATATTCTTGTTCGGGCCTGAATACCAGATACTAGGTACAATCCTAGATTTGGAATATCAACTGTTCACAACAAAGATACAAAGGCCATGGATGGATAGATTATTGACAGATGAAGGAGATCCTGTGTGGTTGCATGACCTACGCGAACGGATATCTAAGTCGTCCCTGATTTTTAGAGCCAAGTTTTGGTGGGCAATTGTGAAACTAAGGCTGATGCCGACAGGTGGTGAAGACCTCTTAGATATCACTAGAGCTGTAATCGTTCCTGAATTGATTGAGGGATTAACTATAGATTTTAGCCCTCTTATTGCATAAGAGTTGTTCTTTTGAGCTCACAAGACCACAATTAGGCTTCCATTTCTATGTCTTCTCACTGAGTTGTGTAAGCAAGAAAATTTTCCTTTGATTAATGGAATTAATAATGAGGTTAGAGCAGTGCATAAGCAGGATATTAAAACGACAAGGGATTACTCAAAGTTTGATATGCGAGTCAATAGTCCCCCACCTCAGCAAACTCAGTTGGCACCAATTCCTAAATCATTTGAGGTTCTTTCTGGTATGCCATTACCTCTTGCTACGTACATGACTCTTACCACCTCTGTAGGTTCAGCTTTGATGCCCATGGATGGGACTACAAATTCAGCATCAGTTCCACCCCTATATTTAAAATAAAGGCTGACCTAATAGAACTTTACAAAGGTAGTCCGGGAATTGAAAATGGTTGAAAAGCAGTTATCTAAATAGGGGGAAGATTTCAAACCCTTTGTTGAAATAATTGTTGAGGAAGAGATACGTCCTTTCAGGATCATCCAGCTAAGAATAGACAACATGGAGGAGCAAATCAATAAGAAGTTTGATGCCATGTCCATTTTGGATTATGCAAAATTGATTAAGGAGGTTAGAAAAATCTGGGCAGATGTAGATAGGATGAATCAGAAGCTACAGTAGGCCATATTTGATCTAGTCTAGGTTGCAAATTAGGAAGACGAAGGTCTTTTTGATTTAATGGGGAGACCGATAAAAGATAAGGGTAAAAAGGTAGTGAAGACTGATGAAAAAGCTGCATGGAAAGCTTCTAAAAGAAAGAGACTCAAAACCATGTCACCAGAGGAGCGAGAGAAACATGAGCCAAAGAAAAAAAGAAAAAAATCAAGGAAAGATGAGGAGGAAAGAAGGAAAAGAGCAGAGGATGAAACAGCTGGAGCGTCAACCAGTTCTGCCCCAGTTAGGAGGCAAGTTGTAGATTCGGCCAGAGATGTTGTACCTCCGATTCCGTAAGAAGAGATTATAAGCACTCCCCCATGGGGGTCAACATTGCACCTGGTGAGGACACTGCAGCCTCACCACACTTCACAGACGCGTCAGATAAATAAGAGGTACTTCAAGTATTTCCCCTTCTTTGTACTTAAATTTTATACATTGAGGATAAAGTATTATTTTTTGAGGGAGTGGGATGTTCTTGTACCATGGAGGGTTTTTTGCTGATATTCTTAACCCTTCCATATACTATCTAAGAGAATTGGCATGTTTAGGATTATGTCACATATCTAGGTTTAATTTTAGATTTGTATTTTTATTGTTCTAAGTCTTATTATGTTGCTGATGTTGGTCCATAAAATAAAAGTGTTGTTTGTGTTTGTATCTTGTTGTATATATGGATGATGATTGATGCTGGCATCAAGCTATGACACTATTTACTTTTGTCTCCTAGGGTATGTTATCAACTGTTAGTGAATCGGTAGTTGGCATTAATCTGTAAATTCACATGACATGTGATGCACATTATAAGAACAGTAGAATGAGTGTGACTCAGTTTCCACTGTGTGTGAGAGTATTTTATATTAGTTCATACATAGTATAGTACCTAGAACTTTCCTGGTTCAATTGATGTTGTTCTGTAGTTGATGGGATGAGAAGTGAAGGCAGGCCACTTTTTGCTTTTAGTCCACTTAGCCAAAAATTAACCCCATCAAAAATAATTTTCCATGTTTGAACATTTCTTTGAGCCTTTGTAAATCTTTCTTCATCACCAAGTATTCTAGTTAACTTTTTTTCAGCTTTTGACTCCTAGCTCTGGCCCTAGCCTAGTAATGGGCAATATGTATCTAAACTTAGGGAAAATAACTAAGTTGAGGATGGCTATTAACTTCTTAATGGACAGTTGGCCTAGAATTTGAATTAGAGCATTTGGCACTGGTCTAGTTAAGACAATGTACACCTTGATTTATGGCATCAACCTAAGTTGAGGGTGGCTGATGCTTGTTTATGTGTATAAAAAAATAAAAATAAAAGAAGAAGGGGGAAAAAGGTGTTTACTATGGTAAAGCATAAATGAATGAGAAATGGGAAAGTTAGCTACCAAAGTAATGGCCTTGTTAAGAAGAATTTGAAGGCAAAGAGAGTTAAAGCCTAAGTATTAGTAACTTTTACCCAAAAATTCCTTCCTAACCTAGACGAATGCCTCATTACTAACCTAGGAAAGAACTAATTGATATTGGAACTTAGCTATAAGGAGGCCGTTGGATGATAAAGGCAAGCCTATGGGTACATGTTCTATGTTAGTAACTTCTTTGATGAGTGAGAGGGTTTTTGATTAGTATCCATAAAATATTCTGAGTGGTGGATCTCTTTAACTGTGAGGGCAACCTGAGTACCCTTAATTTGGATGATTTATGTAGATTCGTGTATCTATGTTTGTGTAGATAAATTGAATTAGAAACAATGAAGGTTATGGACTCTAACAGTTTAAGCCATATGATTTTGATGAAAAGTGAAAGGTTATGTGAAAACTTGTTCAGTAGTAAATGCCTATCATTATGTTGTTCATATTTGTAATTTGGTACTGAGTTTCTTGAGGACAAGCAATGGCCTTAAGTTGAGGGTGTTGATGTTATGACTTTTGTCATAAAATTTTAGGCCTTCTTCTTAGGATAATTGTGTGTTTTCAAGCAAAAATTGTCATATAAAACATGGTGTTTTTAGTGTTTACAGGATAAGAACTGAGTATGAAGAATAACTTGGATAAATTGGACAAAACAAATGAAAAATGATCAGCGACGGCTCAGGCAATGGCCCGTTAACCTTGCGACGAATTGTCGGCCTGAACCATCACCAAGAAAAAGAATGAAGGACCACTAAAAGTCATATGAGTTTTTATGTAATGGACCGTCGATATTGCGACAAACCTCCGACCTACCCATCGCCCATAAGCATAACATAGACTCACTGAAAGTCATGCGATAGATCCGATGACGTACTGTTGATGTTGCGATGAATCGTCGCCCTACCCATCGCCAAGAAGTAGAACATAGACTCACTAGAGCTCCAGCGACGGTCTAGGCAATGGACCGTCGCCTCAGGGACTAACCATCCCTCGACCCATCGAGCATGAAGCAGCAACTCCGAGTTCAAATTTTGAAATCCTAGTTTTGGAAACATATAAATACCATGTATTATGGTTTATTCCGTTTCTTTTGCAAGTAGTATCATACTCTCTTCTCTTTTGAGAGCTGTGTAAAACTTTTTCTTGAGATTGGAAGCTAGAAATTAAGATCTGATTATTATTCTCTATTTGTTTTCATTGAAGATTGAAAAGAACAATATTGTAACTTTTATAAGTACTCTCTTCAAGTTATTTATGAACGTTAATATATCTATGATATCTTATATAGAGATGAGTAGCTAAACTTCCATAACTAGGGTTATGGGAACTTTGATGTAGAGAACTATTTGGGTTGTGAATCCATTTGATTTTTATTATCTATCTAAATTCCATGAATCTCTCTTCAATTTAATGACATCTCTTGGTTTCAAACTTGAGAAGTGACCGCATGAACACCAATTTTCTGAGAAGAAAGTGGATGTTGGGAAAAGAGGTGATTCACATAAAATCCATAGATTTATCCTTTGGGTCACGGGTTTATGCCTTAACAGGATCAACCCTCATGAGAGTTCTATTAAGTGATACATATATCCTTTAAATTTGAAAGAAGAAAAGGGTAAAACATCCGCTAGGTTGAGAAACAAGTGGGTAATTCTTAGAATTCAATAATTCTTGCAATTAAAAGTATAAGTTAGAATTCAAGCAAAAATTCACAACCCAAACTGTTTGAACATCTTGGTGAGCATAACTCTTGTTAATATATTTTCATTAAAATTACACTTACATTAACTCTCATTAGCTGGACCGTTGGGTGATAGAAGAATGAAAGATCATTATTAACACATCAAAATACCCTTTTACTTAGGACCCTTAGATAAACAGTCTAATAACAGTCACAATAATTAGTAAACACAGTATTCCCTGTGGAATTTCACACCCAACCCAGTTGGGTTCTATATTTGACAGGGACTGCTTACACTTTAGTAGGAAAATTGTAATTTGGTTGTATCAAAATTTCTCAAAGCTCAAGGATTATTTAGTCTCAAAATGAGTAAAATCCAAGAACAAATACACCCTCAAATCAGCCTATAAATTATCTAGGTATTTGGGTTTTAATTCAGGAAAATACTTGAGAAATTAAATAAAACTTACAAAAATTTTGATGAGAAAACATCCCCAATAAACTCTCCAATACACCCCAAACACTAGAGGATCAAGCTGCATAACTCTTTAAGTCTCCTAGGGTTTTATAGAGTTGGACTTATAGTAAATAAGCTAAAATTAGGAAAGGAAAGAATTAAATTTACTACTAATGATTCCGTTAGCATCCAATTGACCACTAATGCGGTCATCACTAAATCAATATATCACCGCTTAAGAAGCCAAGCCAAATGGTCGACCTCTAAAGAGGTTGAGTGTTGCTAAAGCGACTTTCCTCTAAAGCGGTGAATCCTCTACTATAGTGGCTAGGAAGGGTCAACGACTAGTTGCTAAAATGGTGCCTTGGTTGCTAAAGCTACCTCCTTCTAAGCAATCAAAGGTCTATTTAAGCGGCTGTACTAGCTGAGTCTAGGAACTAGAAACATAGAGAATTTGCTATGTTTTTTATTGGCCCCTTGGGTTTTGTTATGAATAACATGAATGCAATCTATGCTACCCTACCGAATTTAACATTTTAGACTTAACAACACAATTAAAATTTCCATATTTTTTTATTTTAATAAAATGTGGGTCCCACACTCAAATGGTCGTTATAATTAAAATCCACATAAGATCCCAAATTGAGTCTTGATGCCTCGGCACCCAAACTAAGTGTCCCCAAGACTAAAATCAATGTTCTAGATATAATGGAACTATCTAAAGTGGCATACCAGTAATTTAACCTGAAGTTTTAGCCCGATACCCAATTCTCAATAACAAAAGCTTTAAAATTGGGAATTGGATTTAAAAGCCAAATAAACTCTCAGCTAACTAAATTATCACCTCTAAGAAGTCATAAATAAATATGGGAAGCTATGAAAAATCTCTAAATGATAAAATATTATGGAAATATTGAAAATGACCAAGAGGATCATTGCACTATAACCCAAATATTTTATATACAATTTACCTCCTTGCACCTAAGAATCTGGCTAGGCAAGTTAAACACTTCCTAAGACCCCTAAACTAGTAATTTTAAGAATATGGAATCAAAAACCTAGTTAATGGAGATAAATGGTTTACCTTTACAAGATATCTAGCGGAAAATAGGTGAAAATTGTTTCAAATTTCCTAAGCATTCTTAAAATGTGTCAAGATTTAATATACTATTTTTTGGAAAATTTTCTGCATATACAATAATTTATCTTGCTATAGCGACTCAATCCCACTATAACAATATCATTGTAATGAAATTTGTTGGCTATAGCATAATTGACCATCTTTGACTTCTGCTATAGTAATAGGACCATGGTAACGTTTCACTCACTATAGTGGTTGTGGAGAGGAAGAAATTGGAAAATGCTCCTAGTTTTTTCCCTTTTAGAAATGCATCCTAAAACTATAATATGTTAGACTAACCCCTTTTATGTTAGAGTGTATATCCGGAGTACTATCCATGCAATTTCAGTTGCGAAAAGTCTTATGGGTTTCATATAATCTTATCTAACATAAATTTAAGCTAAACACTATGACATTTATCCAATCGATTTCTGGATTTTCCAAGACCATATCTCGCTTAGGTTTAATCCAAATTTAGCCTAGTCTGAAATTTTTATATTTTGATTCGGGGGGAAACCTAACTAAATTTTTGTACGATTAAATCATCCATAATGATGGAAAGGGTTATTATAGAAATGCACAAAACTCTTAATATCTTATGCCATAGTTACTACTAAGCCTGCAAAGGACTCTCATAGCATTTTCTAATTCTTTGAGCTTTTTATTCCCCACCTTATAATCATTCATCCTGGTATATGTCTCAGTCTCATCATAAGGATCAGTATCTGGGAAACCCAACTGTTGAATTTGTTCAGCAACATAACTGTGGACCATTGGAAAATGGTGTATTATTGATACATTTTGTGCCTTTGGAAAATCACATACACTTATAAAGGGAGCACCTTAAATTTATTAGGAACTGATGCGTCGATCTCTTTGATTAAAACCATCAGACGTTCAGAATGAAGTTGGCACGAAACTATTCTAACAAATATATGGAGGTGGGTTCTCATTTGTTAGGGTAGAATAAGGTGTACTACTTTGAATTATCATGCATCTTAGTACGACCACTTGCTGCTTTAGATGAATAATGACCTCTAAGTATGTCTTTAATTCCATTAAGATTGTAGATTCAGTTGCGATAGATGCATTAGGGATTGAATAAGGTGAAGTGATTATGTTTATAAAGCTGGTATCTATGTTAAAATAAGTCTTTACATAATGCAAATACTAGAAACTACTTTTCTTTGTCCCTATTTTGTCTTCAATTGCAAATAAACCTCATTAAATAGGAAGAATCACTCAGAAGGCAAAAATATTTGTTTATTGATAATAAGAATTAGCCAAAATAATGTATAAACAAGACAACACATATTTTGGTTTAAGAAATAGACTTGCCCAAATTTTAATGAATGATTAGATGAAAAGAATTTTTCCACTTGATAAAAGAGTGGAAATTAGAACACATTGATTCATATATTGAGGAAAGGCATAAATGCTGGAAGATTCAACACAAACTGACTTTTTAGTTAACAGACCATGTTAATTGGAAGCCCCCTTTTTTGTTGTGGTTAATGTGAATTGGAAGATGACCTTTTTTCTTTTGAATTTTCTTGGAACATAAAAACTGTGTGACTTTTGAATAGATTCGAAGGTTAATTTTCAAAAGAATTTTGGGAACACTCAAATTTAGACTTTATCAATCTAATGATGTTATAAGGATTCATAATAGAATAATGAATAAATCTTATTCAAAGCAACAAATGTTTATTAAATACAAAACAAATAAGCATGAATCAAGCAAATCATATAACACATAAAAAGTATATAACATGTCCCAACATAAATTTGACCTTTTTAGACTAAGTAAGCCTAATAAATTAAAAAAAGTGTATGTTATTTGTGAAATGATTCATATCCCCATAAAATATATTGACACAAATTTTAAAAATAAAGGAAAGGAGCATACACTTAAATATCAGTCCCAAGCATAGGTACAACCCTAAACTAAGCCTTCATTGAGCTATCCTTCATTCTCGAATTTATTGGAGTGCTTGCAATTTTTGAATTCATTTTAAATGAGGATCTTCCTTAGTTAGAATAAATAATTTATCGAAATATCTTTCAACTTCGATGGATAATGGTTTGTACAATCAGACATCACATCCTTTAATTAAACACAAAAGGGATGATTGTCTTTTATTGACTCGTGGTCAATTAGACACAAAGTATGCTTTCTGTTGGGTCCAATATCCCTTGGGTATTATTTTATCCTAGGACAATGCCTAAAAATTAGTTTGATTTTTCTCTAATCTAGCTGTCTGGAGTACGCTTTTGAAGAAGGATAGAGTCTCAAGCAGAGAACTAGGGTTTGCAATATATTAGACATTGGATGCCTAACATCAAATAAACTACCATATTTTGGAGAATTTTTTGGAGTTGATCAATACGAACCGTGACATTGCAAACCTAAATAGTTTAATATAAACGTGGGAAGTATGCCATAAATCCAATAATTATATAAATTGCGGTAATTTTAATAAATAAGCAAACAAAGTAATTAATAGCTAGTTGACTACCAAAATTGAATTGTTAGTGAAAGAACAGTTAGTTTCAAAACATTTGGTTAGAACCTATTTGAATCTCCAACGGAGTTGTCGTTTCTTTTTCGGTGGAAAAATAGTTTGACTTCATAAAATCAATTCAAAATTCATTAAAATTTTAAAATCATTTGAGAGAAAGCAAGAGTCGCCTCTTAATTTATAAATAAAAAATCAAGGAAATCTTTTAAATTTTTTGAAAGACTTAAAACAAAAAAAAATATTTAAAAATTAAGAAATTTGAGAAAGAGGTTCCTATGAATATTCTTGGAAGGGTGTTACGGCACCAAGAGTAATCGCTATATTACGGTTGAATCTATTTAAAATTAACTCTTGTTATAACTAATTTTAATGAAAATGATATTTTATTTGTATTTGAAAAGATGAATATTAAACGTGATTTGTTTACTTAAAGAAGAGCGACAGTAAAAAAGTTTTAATCTTTAACTACTTCTTGTGAAAAAGAATGATTTTTTGCTAGAAGATTCTAAAAATAAAAAATTCAATTAATAAAGTCAAGAAGCAAAGTCATGTGAAAAGAAAATAAAAACCCTTTAGGGGAAATCAATTGGATTAACTAAAAGAGTTAGGAAATAACAAGGAAACGTGAAAAATAATGTTAAGAATCTTGGTGTTAAGCTCAAAATCTACTCCCATTGTTCCTATCCCATATCTACCAAGATTTAATTCGCTTGCTGTGATATTTATAATTTGGAGCCATTTATTCCATATCCTCTACTGTCCACTTTCACTTGGGCACTTGGCTAAATGAAGTTATTTTTTGGTCTTTAAGATACTAGCGACCTCCTTAGGCTTCGGCCCATTTTGCATTCTTTAACCTGTATGTTTGCTTCCTAAATTGCATGGGGGTTGATGCAAAGGTGTTGAGGTGTTAGGGTTCCATGCCCAATGGAATGCAATGGAGAGTTCAAATGAACTCTTCCAGGGGGTATTATGCGTATAAGAAAAATACATATTAGAGGCATTCTAAATGCGGATGGCGATAAATATACTCAAACAACTAAATGAACACCATACCTTCATAAAAAAATAAATCGAAGGCATAAATTATATTCTGTTGTAAAAATAAATTAAACAAGGACAATTCACCCCTTAAAGGGTAACGAATTTGATTCGTTTGTAGAAAACAACAATAATTTTTTTAGAGATGTATCTCATCAAGTAAATTTAGAGTTAATGATTTTAGTTAGAGAAGGTAGAAAGACTTTCATGAATAAATACATAAGAAAGCTACTAATAGAATCAGATTATACTTAGTTCATTTAGTTATAATTAATTTAAACTAAACCATTTGAAGAAGAATTTCATAAATCATGGACTAGATATCATGTCAAAGAAAAAATAAGTACTTTGTAAGACAAATCTAATAAGAGATCCAAAAAATACAGGAACATGTATAGATTATTATCAACCACAAATTAGTCCAACTATTAATATAAGAAAAACAGGAGGGTCCACTTGCTTCCTAGAAATAAAAATATATTACAATCATTTCTGAACAAGAAAACTAGAAGAAAATATACATGTTTAAATTTTAAACAAAAGAGTTCAAACCATTATTTAAATAAACATAGAAGAAGAAAGGGAGTGAGTGCAATTTATTTCAAATGTTATAATGATAAAAGGATCATTGAGTGGAAGAACGATGGAAAAAATCATACTCAAATTACTAATTTAAAGGGTATGATGGAAATTCAAAGTATAGAAGCACTTTGGGAAATCAAACTGGTTTGTTCAAGATTTCCCAGAGCTAAACTATCGTTTTCCATCAATGCATCTTCCTTTCAAAGGCATCCCATAATCAAAAAAAGAATAATTGGTGTTCCATAAATATGAAAAAATAAATACTTTGAGTAAAATTAAAAGTGATACCATGCTTAACAATAATTTTGTATTGATCAGTTATCCACGAATTCAAATAAGATTAATGTTGCAATAAAAATTTGTTCTAGGTATGATGGGGCTGAAGGATTTAACAATATTACTTCACTAAAAAATCCACCAACAAGCAAGCAGATGAGCTACTTAAACTAACTCTATAACTTAAAACATATACGAGATAAGGAACAACTTAAATTTCACACCAATACCAAACTCTATTTAATCATACCAAAGTTATAAGAAATACATTCACTAATTAAATACTTTGCACTGTCAATAAACACGACTAATAATCATAGAATATTGTACTCAAGTATACAAAAGTAAATACTATATACCAAAATCAATAATCCCTAATGCATTCAAATAAAAACAAACGAGATGATGGTATTAACCTTACTTCAAGATGCCAACTAAGACAATGAAGCTTGACGGCGATGACTCTAAATAAAAGAAATTTAAACTATGGAGCAAGAAAATTTCTTCGCTCTCAGGATGTGAATAAAAATACAAAATCCTAGTCGATTAGGATGATTCTCTCCCCTAAGAGTGTAAAAGACCTATCTAAAATATTTTAGCAAAATTCTTTTCCTTTGGGATTCTTGATTCCCCAACACTTGCTTCAATCAGTGAAAATAAAAGAGAATTAATAGGGGTTTTTTTGAGATATTTCTTTAGTTTAGAGTGATGTATGAGAAAAAATTTTCAAAATTTTATTAGATGGGGTTTCTGAGGTGGAGTTTGGATACAAGCTGAATTTGCGTTAACGCTTTGGTCTGATAACTCTGGGCCAAAGCCATGATCACCCTAAGGATTCTAGAATGTGCTTGGAGGACCTTTTTTGAGCTCCTAATTAAACAATTTCATATTTAAAAGATAGTCTAGAATCGAGGAAAGCCATGGCACAAGGAATAAAGAGAGCAGTTGTGGGTTATTTTCAAAATAGCCAATTTTAGGCTATTTTTGAAATAGGTTAATTTTGTAAAGCGAAATACTATAAATAGGTTCCTTAGATATTTTATTTCCTTAGTATTTTGGGATTAATTATTAATGATTACTCCTTTGTGAGTGAATGACAAGGTTGGATTAGCTTTTATTGATCTTTCATTTAGAAACATTGGTTGTTTATGAATCTGATTTTCTTGTGTTCTACATAAGAGCTAGGTTATCGTAGGAAATCAATAAGGGTGGTTTTTGGGTTTGAGACACCCTTTGGTTGTTGTTTTGATATCTTTTTCTGTCAACCTATCTATCTTCTCTTTATATCATTTACTTTATTATCCTCTTTATTTTGTGTCTTAGTTTAGTTTTTCATTTGTGTACTTTTCTCTCGTATCATTTGGTATCAGAGCCGAGCATTATTTCTTTCCTACAAAGTCAATCCTGGGTCCAGTCGTCTTAGAAAATTAACAAATTACAAGAAAAGTTACTATTCACATTTTTGGTCTTAGATAAATTTTTAAGTTTTCTTTTGTTTCTAGTGTTATATTTGAGTTCCCTAACAGTAATAGAGTCCAAATTTCAAATTGTAGAAAGGTTAGATTGAAAATTTTTAAGTATGTTACTAGAGTTGAAGTTTTAGGTGAAGAATTTTAGAAGATTAATGTTTGGAATGAGTTTAGAATTTTGAAAAATGCTTAGGTAAGAAATTTCAAGTCAGTCCAAGATAAGGAGAAAAAATAGCTTTTCTTGAAGAAATTGTCATCTTGAAGAAGAATTTTCAGCGAACATTGGTTGTTTGATCCATCAAGAAGAAATAAAATGTGTGGAAAATTTTTTGTACTAGGTTATCTCCAAATATCCAAAGGATATTCCAAAAGAAGAGTAGAAAAGGGGGACCATTGGAGGGCATTTTGGCATTTCCAAGGGAACTTTTGGCCTTGTAAAAGCGGAATTTCAAGTCATATGCCCTGGAGGTGCCTAGGATGTACGAACAACCTATTACATCAGTTCAAGGGAACCTTAAACCAGTAGAACCTGCGCTCCACATGCTAAAGCAGGGTGTCCAATGCAAATAACCCCTTCCTAATGGAGATTGAATTTCAAGCTTACAAATGTATTTCAAAACTTAAATTATGCCATTGCTCAAGGTTTGATTCTTTAGTTTCATTTTCTTGATACCTAAAATTATATTTTATTCTTAAACTACTCATCAACTAGTAATTCATCTATCAAGTTGATTGATTAGTTCTTGAGTTCAATTTCTTTCAACCTTTTCTCTTTTTAAATTTGTTATTAATTCTTGATTTAAGTCCTGAAGTAATTATTCTATTGATTCTTTCAAAAAAAAATCCATCTGACCTTAAGCCAAAATTGGTACAAAGAAAACTCATTGGAGTATAAATGATTTATCAATGTTTGTGGCACCAATTGATAGAAAAAGAAATGTGTGAACTTTGAGAGATTGTGTAGTTGATTTCTTAACTCAACTATTTTGTTATTTTTTTTTTTGTTTAGTATTTCTTTTATTTGGTACCATGGATGACAACACCTCAAATTCTATCTGAGCAGGCTATGAATCTCTCAATAATAAGATAGATAACATATGTGGGAGGATAGATAATATGATAGATTTTCTAAATTATTCTATAGATTGTCTAAACTATTGTAACTCCGACATTCAAGTTCCCTTGAGTGTACATGATATAAATTAACTTCAAGGTAACCAAGCTAACTCTAGCACTCTAGTAAATATGAAGATCATTATGACGCTACTAGCAATCTAAGTGTGAGTGATAGCTTATCTTCAGATTAGCCTAATGTCTCTTTACTTCATGAAGATAATGTACATGTTGAGAGCATGGATAAACAAGTTGATTCTAATTATGACCTTATTGATCTTCTAGTAAGATCGATTTGTGTCCACCTAGTGTTGAAACTATTATGTTGAGTGAAAGTACATTGTCTTGCAAAAATTATATGGACCAAATTGTGTGAGAACCTATTCTACCACTTAAGGATGTTTATGATGTGGTAAATGAACCTCAAGTGACTGATGATATTTAAAATATTGTCAATCAAATAGGAGTGACCCTCTATTTGCCATTGATGACACTTAGGCTAGTATAGAGGGTATAACTCTTTGTATTGGTAGTAGTCTTAGGGGAAGGGAGTGTTCCCTAAACCCATGTTTATGGTCAATCTACCCATTTGACCCAGGTGACCATGTTGAATATGACGGTTCTTATTCACCCCACTTAGTGTTTGTTCAAGATGACAAGCAAACCATAGTTGAGGTTGTTGGAACTCAACCCTATGACGGAGAGTCTTTCTAGAAGGTTTATAATCTATTTTAGGGACCAAATTTGTGTAAGGTAAGGATCTCTAACAAATATGAGCATTTTATTAGAGGTTTTATATGCATATTGAGACATGGAACCCATGTGAGCCTTCATGAGCTGTTTATTAATTACCATGGTTCCTATAGCCTTCCTTGTAGTCCAAATCTCTTGAATGGACAAGTAGATTGTATGTTATGGGGTTGCACATCCTTAATTTATCATTTTGATGCTTGGTTATATATTAAGTGTGTGAAACCTTTTCATGATATTCTGATTAGTTGTTCTAACTCTAATTCTCATGCTAGGAGGATATTGTGTTTGTTTTTCCTTCCATTGTTTTTTCAAGGTTTAGATTTAAGGTTGAATTCATTTCAAGAAGAGGAGGATAATACAATACAAATGGGCATCAATGCTTTTAATTACACAAATCGAGGATGACACAGGCTAGTCCGAGATATGATAATGCTAAGTAGTTAAGAATGTTCTTGGAGGACCTTCATTGAGCTCCTATTTAAACAATGTTGTATTTACATGATAGCTTGGAGCCGAAGAAAGCCATGGCACAAGGGATAAAGAGATTCCTTTGGATTATTTCATAAATAGACACTTTTGGGATATTTTTGAAATAAGTTATATGTTCAAAGGTAAATACTATAAATAGGTTCCTTAGAAATTTTATTTCATTAGTTTTTGGGATAAAATATGAATGATTACTCCTTTGTGAGGGAGTGTCAAGCTTTGATTAGGTTGTGGAAAGCTTGGATTAGATTGTGTTTATCTTTTATTTAGAAACATTGGTTTCTTAGGAATTTGATCCCCTTGTGATCTACGTAAGAGCTAGGTTCTCGTAGGTAATCAATAGGGGATGTGTTTGTGTTTGATGCACCCTTTGGTTGATATTTTGTTATCTTTTTGTGTCAATCTATTTTTCTTCCTATCCTTTACTTTATTATTCTCTCGATTTTGAATCGTAGTTTAGTTTTTTGTTTCCGTACTTTTCTCTCATCTCAAGTATGTACAAAGACAGCGTAAACACCTTGACTTGGCATGCAAGGCTTATAAGAAGATGAGGATGACAAAGTAGCATAGGCAGTGGTGTTTTATCTCATTGATTATTATTTGGCATTGAAGATATGTGTTTTTCTAGCTACAGATTTATGGCTCATTTTTTTAGGTTAGACTACTATTGTGTTTTGTTATTGAAAGAGAAGAAGAGTATTAAGGGGTAGTGGGTCGGGCTATAATGTATTGGGTTTGATAGATTTAAAATGTGGGTTGGTGGTTTATATGGTTGGAAGGCCAATTTAGGCTTGAACAAATTAACTAACTTGGCTAAATGCTTGCAACTAAAAAATATTGAGATGAAATAAACCCCAACTAATTTTAAGCTTCTTAATTTTAACAAAAGGTTAAAATAATTATTTTCACACAAACTTTGATTTACTTTGAAAATAATATCATCCAAGTTCTCAATTTAGTCTATTTTAAAACAAAATTTAATGCCTATTTTAATAGAATTTCTTCTTAAAATATTTTCTCAAATAAAATTCATATAAATTTTAGGCAGACATTTAAAAATAGAACTACAAGTTTTACTTAAGAATGACTAGAATTATCCTAAAATTGATTTTGAAAAATCCTTAATTTTATCAAGATATTTATTTTAAAATTATTTAAAATTGAATAAACTCAAAATTAATTCAAAATATAGTCGATAATAATTGGTTATCAATAGATATATATTATGTTGTGAAGTGGCTCAGATGTGATTATAGCTTGAGCATATATGATATGAAGTGGGTACCTCATTGGTATTATACATGGACTCTAGGTTGTCCCGTGCAGGTATTGACTAGTTGGACAAAAGTAACACTTTTTAGCATGCGTTTACAAATGAGTGATTATTGGGAGTTGATATGGTTAGAGTGAGATTGATAAGATATAGAGACTATAAAGTTGTGAAATCAATGTGGACAAGATCCATATTTTATAATGTAACTGCTTATAATTGCATGGTTCTATAATGACTTGATAGGTCTTTTTTGTGACTTGATTGGACAAGATCTATGTTTTTTGATATTACTACTTGTAATTATTTGATTCGCAGATAAAGTGATAGGTTTGTTTGGAGACTTGAAATGACAAAATTCCTATTTTATCATGTGATTGCTTATAATTACAAGATTTTGTGATGAATTAATATTTCTATTTGGTGACATGTATATTCTTAATTATTGATCCGACTATGTATAAATGTTTGATTATTACTTTTGGTGGTGGACTATTTGATTTCTTATGTTGTTAGGTAATGAAATTTACATAAATATGCCCTCAAATGGGTTGATTAAATCACTAATTATTCCTTGTTTTATGATATTAAATGTATGTACTATTATTCCTTATTGTTGGGTGATTTGGGATATGAGTAAGAAATCTATAAGAGACAAACGTTGACTTAAGAGTAACCTTTAATGATGGTTAAACTACCAAAAAATGATAATGGGTGTACGTATTTTTGATGAAGCTAAGTATTAGTAATCATGTTAGTGGGTGACAAACTCATGACAAGTGAAACAGATTGCTTAGTAATATTTACTAAGGTCTAATCTAAATAAGAGGGATAATTCAAAATGTTCAAGCTTATTAAGAAAGCATAATGAGTGGTGTGACCTTTTATATAAGGTTGTTGTATGAGATTAGCATATTTATTTGTTGATTTATATATGGTGTTGGGGGAACTATATTTGGTCAAATAACGATGCCTACCAGTACCTGTGATATATTGGTACTACTTTTGCTGCAACATTTTTGGAGGTGCAGGTGTGTTATATAGGTTGATTGGAGTTTCTTGATTGAATTGGCAAGTATCCATCATCAACTTTTGTATTTTTCATTCTTCATGTTGAACTTATTTATATTATCTTCATGTCGTTACTTTGTGTTAGAAGTTGTTGTACATGTTTATAATAGGTTTATAAACGATTCATCTCATCACTACTAAAATTATCTCTTGTAAAGGTAAATGAATCTCATTTATCTTTGGTGTTAGAATCAATTTCTTTTAATCAAAGTGCATCATCTATGAACGAATGTCATGCAATACTCCTACAATAAATTTAAGTTGAAAGTATCCTTACCGATTTAGTTTTGGGCTAAGTGTAAACTAGGGTCAAGGTAAAATTGCTCTCCTTATAGAATAAATGATGTTATTGGCCCAATACCCACCAAATTAAGATCTTTAAACTTTTTTCCAATGCAACCTATCTTTCATTAACTCTATTTCTAAGTAAGAAGTTATGACACTTTTTCAGAAGATTCATTGTGCTGAAAAGCTTTGGTTCCGGTAGCAGGATCAGGCCACTATAGCATGAATTTTATCACTATAGTGTAAAATAGTAGTTTATAAGATGATTTTGATGGGTTTCAGTTCATAAACTCAAAATATTTTATTCCCCATCTCTAGAGGGGAATTTGCTTAAGGTTCGGTGGAAATTATTCTTGAGATAAGATTTTTACTCCTTTTTAACATCAATTAATTCATTCATATTCAAGAATCATTATAATGTGGAGTTATGGTTAAATTATTGTGGAAAACATATGGTATATGTATTTATCCTAGAATTGATTTTTGTTTGTTAATTAACTCTTCCTAATATGATATTATGGTTCAAAAACATAAACTTTTATAGTTAGAGAACTTAAATTCAATAAAGATGAGACCTAATGAAACACCCTGTATTTTGGCCCTTGGAAACTTTCTGAGCTTTGACCTTACACGTTTTGTAATGACTCATTATATAAGTCGTATGGTATGGGTATTGTTCTGGTGACTCAACTCGTAAGGTGTCCAGTAGGAGATGGTTGGTTTCTTATTATGGTTAAGACTTGGTGGGTATGGGTCATATGGTTTGGTGATGGGTCATTGGGTTTGTCCCTCACATAATTTGAAACTTAGGGACTTGACTTAGCTCTGAGTATGAGTGGCTCAGTACGATTCGTGAGGATAGGGTATGAGTAGTATAATCTAGTCGTATGTTGTCCGGTGTCCAACCCCTTTTAATTTTGTCTTGGGTACGATTGGACCATATGAGTCGTATGGTATTGTCACAAATTCAAAAAATGAGTCGTATTTAGATAGAATATAGTGTCAAACTTTTTGTCTCAGATAAAATTTGAGGGTACCACTTGTACGATATGGGTACCAGTTGAGGTGTCTAATTATACCCAACTACGGGAATATTTACAGTTTAAATTAGGGGTATTTTGGATGTTTCCCTCTTAACCCCTTTTGACCCCATGACGTAAAACACCTTTGGAGGCTTCCTTAACCTATTCATTTCAATCAAATACTCTCTAAACACTCTTAAATCTCTCTCAAACTCTTGGTTCAAGAAAAGGCTAGGGTTTCTTTATAGTGATCAATTAAGGCTCTCAATGGTTTTTTATCTCCATCATTATTTGTGTCTAAGGCATGTTATTCCTCCTTCATTGTTAGTTAAACAAAATCGTGCTTTAATGGATGATTTTTATGGTAATATTGTTGTAATTATTTGGTTTTGAAATATATAATGGGGGTCTTGTTTTTCATGGATAGATAATGTTTTCCCATATTTTTCTTATGGTTTTTATGTTATAATAGTGGTTTGAATATGTGGTTTCTTGAGAATGGTCAATTGTTGCATGGTTTTGGTTTCAAAAACTATATGCCCTTAACATGTTTGATAAAATGCCAATAAGAATGATTTTGCCACATAGTTTGACTTTTATTGAAATCTTTGCATTGCATAGTATGGTAATGGAGCTTAAATTGGTTTTGTTGGTTGTAAATGATTTTTGAAACACCTTGGTGGCTATGGTTTTGGTTTGATAAGAAATCATGTGGGCTACATAGGAATCCCCTAAGTGTTGGCTAGTGCAATTCTTACAAACTATAGTCGGTGTGATAATACCACTTCATAATGCATTGGTAATTAAATTTTGGAATTGGTCGTTTGATTATGTGCTAAATGTTTTAATTGAAATATAATGGTGAGCTGTGATAGCTAACCATAAAGATGGGAGTCTGATGGACGAACACCAGAAACTAATGTTTGCTGGCATAAGGGTTAGTCATGGTGACCATATGCGTGTGAGGTACATGGGAACCCCCTAAGTTTATACTTGTATATATGTATTATAGAAGGCGAAAGGTATATGGGAATCCCCGACTCCTATCATATCTCTAGTTCGTGCGGCTACACGCACTAAGGCCCATTCAAGGGGTAACACTAGACCCATAAAGACCATGGTTTGTTTTAGAATGGTCAAACTACACAACCTAGGTTAAAGTCTTAAATGTATGCTAAAACTGTTCCCTTTGTCGACATAGTAGATATGTATATATGTATATGTTTGCATATGGTTATTTAATTTTTCTTTGAATAATGCATTATTCTATCCTTATTCCTGAGTATATTCTAGCGTTCATTATGCTAACCATCTTCAGGCTCTATATTTCTTCATGATGTAAGAACCGGCCATACTAATCCTCCTGCTCAATGACTTAGATTCAGGGATAGCTCAAATTCAGATAGAAGTGGTAAGCTTCCATACTCGTGAACACTCTATTTCATAGTATGGACTTCTTTACTTTGTTTTTGTTTCTTGGACTTTGGTTTTGGCAACGGTTGGGGGCATGTCTTGATTGGATATTCCTTATTTTTGGTTAGAGACTTTGTGTGACTACTATAGGAATGAGCGGTGTCAGTATTGTCGTCAGCCTTAGTATTGGTATAGGCATTGGGGTTGAAACCAATTTATATTTTGTTGGATGTTTTGTTGGTTATGGTTATGGAATTTATTAATGTCTTTGATCTGTTATTGTTCTATATTGTTAAATGTTCAGATTTTATCCAACATAGTTTGTAGGAAAGATATGGTTGGGTATTAGGGGTTGTTATATTTGTATCAGAGCCCTAGATTTATGGTCAATTGGGAGTCCATAAAGCCATGCTGAGTAGAGTCTTTTAAAATGGTGTTAGTGCCCTATACTGATAAGAGAGAGACTACAACGCATTTAGGAATGTTTCTTTTTCTTGTGTTCTATTTTCGAGTTGTAGATTCTAAGGTCTTGAACTCTTCTCTAATTCCTATATGTTTACTTTTTAGATCATTCCTCCTAGTTGATATGAACCTCACAAAAACTCCTTTGCCACACCTAAGGATAATGTTAATGGGACCCATTCTACTTATAGGGTCTAGACTCGGTCTAGCAGTCCAATTTTAGATTGTCCTGGAGTTCCACCAGTTCTCTCTCGTCCTTTCCAAGCTCAACAAGATGAACTGATGAAAGTTGAGTTTCGTCAGTCTATTCATATGTTGGTACAATTTGATTGTCTAAATCTGAGCATGGTGTTCCTTTTACTCGATCTTCTGTGGCTATAAGGGTTGGCCAATTAATGAGGTTGAACCCTCTGACCTTTAGGGGTCTCAAGGTTGAGGAGGATCCTCATGTTTTTCAGGATGAGATGGAAAAGATCTTCCGTTTTATGCATGCCATAAATGTGGAGGGCGTGGAGTTTGTCACCCACTAGTTGAAAGATGTGGCATGCTTGTGGTACAAGGATTGGGATCAGGTAAGGGGTGACGATGTTGAGTCATTTCTATGGGATCCTTTTTCTAAAATTTTTTGGAATTCTTCTTTCCTTAAGAGTTGAGGGAAGTGAAGAAGGAAGAGTTTGTTAATATTAAGCAACTTAAGATGTTAGTTAAGGAATATGCCTTGAAGTTTCACTAGTTACCACGGTATGCTCTAGAGTTAGTTTCTATCATGAGGGCTAGAATAAGTAAGTTCACTTTTGATTTGTCCTGAGAACTGATCTTAGAGAGTAAGGTTACCTTGTTAAACAAAGATATGGATATCTCCAGGTTGCTGATATATATGTAGTAGGTTGAGGTACAGAAGAAGAAGCACGCTGAGATAGTAGAAAGGAAGGGCAACAAATTTAGATTTTGTGAGCAGGGTGTTGGCCAAAAATAGAGTTGCAGGGATGGTGAAAAATGGACCAAGAAGAAGCAGAGAAATTTTGGGTCTTACGCGACAGCTAGTGCTCCCTACCCAAAGCCATTGGGTAGCAGGCATCTACATAGTGGTGACAACTTTAAGGCACAGGGTGTCCAATCTCAGGATACTAAGGCTCAGTAAGCTCAATTATATCCTCCTTGTAGATTTTATGGTCATTTGTATTGGGGTTTCTGTCATGAGGGGAGGGACAAGTGCTTCAACTATGGTTAACTAGGGCATATGCTTAGAAACTGTCCTATTAGTAAGGTTGTGTTAAGGGGAAAAAAGGTTCAAGTAGCCTCTTCTTTATCTTTGACACTAAAAAGTTTCACCATTTGACTTTGTCATTGGTAAAAAAAATCTCTATGCTCTCACCACTCGTCAGAAGTCTGAAGCATCGTCTGATATTGTGATTGGTATGTCAATATGATTTTCTAGTGATGTGTACTATTTACTTGATTTTGGGTCCACTCTATCTTATATGACCCTATATGTAGATGTGCATTTTGGTTTTGGTCCCGAGGTTATTTCAAACATTTTTCCTATTTATACCCCGGTGGGTGCCACTATGATTGCTAGGAGAGTCTAAAGGGGGTGTATGGTATCTGTTGGTAGTAAATAACTTGTCGTGGATCTGTTTGAATTAGATATTGTGGATTTTCATGTCATATTGGGGAGGGATTGATAACACGAATGTTATGCTTTTCTAGAATGTCGAACTCGTAAGGTTATCTTTAAATTCCCTAACGATTCAGTTATTGAGTGGGAGGGTGATTCCCTTGCTCCTAATGGGGAAGTTCATATTATATCTTATCTCGAAGAGTAATCTCCAAGAGGTGTCTCTATCATCTAGTTTGAGTTAAATATTAAAACTCGGAGGGTACTTCTTTGCATTTTGTCCCTGTGGTGCATAAATTTCTTGAGGTCTTCCATGATGACCACTATGGTGTTCCTCCTGATAAGGAGATTGTGTTTTAGATTTATCATGTTTTGGATACTCGTCCAAATTCTATTCCTCCATATAGTATGGCTCTGGTTGAGTTAAATGAGATTAAGTGTAACGCCCCAATTTTCTAAATTGGAATGCTACATGGTGCTCATGACCCCGAGGGACCACAAGCTAACCCATGACTAATATTTGTACCTGTACACTACATAAAATACATAGAATATGCACAAACCTAAACATGTAGGCCATAAGGTTCAACTGAAGAGATATAGTAACATCCATGGGGTAATGAATACCCAAAACAACTGAATATAAAACTGAATACTGAATCTGATAGCTAAATCTAACTAAATCTGAAAGCCTCTAAGTACTGTCTTAATAAGGAGTTGAAGGAACATGTCTCCAACTAACTCTGTAAAAATGAACTGAAGTAATAAATAAATAAATCAAATCATATTATCCTCGAATGGATGAGGACTAACTGTAACACTGCAACTGGAAAGCTACTGCTGGTCTAGAACTCGTGGCTCTGGACCTATGGTGTAACATGAAAAGAAAGCACCATAACGTAAATGCGTCAGTACAAATGGAGTACTGAGTATACAAGAGAGGAAGGCTAATACAAAAGTTTTACATGCACGAATAATGCTAACTGACTGACTGATATGAACATAAGAGTACAAACATAGATACATAGTAACTAAGATCGTGAGTACGTGGTAGCTAAATCTGCATGCTAATGCATGACTGGAACTGTAGTTATGATACACGAGTGACTATCTCTGACAGTCCTGAATTTCCTAGAACTCTCTGATTCCCATGCTATAACTGAATTTGACTATATCTAATAGTCCTGGTATGCTGAAATCTGATGAACTGTTTGAGTTCTTTTACTGAGACTGATACTTAAACTGTGGGAGGTAGTTGTTTAACTAACATGCCCTATGTATACCATTACGGCTAAGCTGGGGTCTAATGTCGACCCCGACTGGAGGGGTGTTAATACCGTGCCACTGGTAAGGACAGTTGTGAGTGACCCTTATCTAGCAGGTACTCAAAGTAAGAACGGTGGGACCCTAAACTGACAGGTTAAACCACCTCATCAACCCTAATTTGACAGGTTAAGATGTTTCAACCTACGCTGGCTACATAGTTCCCATCCTTGGGTTCACTCGGTGCTAACT
Source organism: Capsicum annuum (assembly GCF_002878395.1). NCBI lineage: Eukaryota > Viridiplantae > Streptophyta > Magnoliopsida > Solanales > Solanaceae > Capsicum > Capsicum annuum. Next base: position 120,410,237 of record NC_061119.1, read on the forward strand.
ACTACTCCCATCTGAAGGGACTGAACATGATAGAACTGGATGTACATGGACTGAATAACTAACATTTGTTGACTGACGGATTAGTACTATTATCTGAGAGTTAACTGAGATCATGAGATTTATGATGTTTCCTGAGTCATATGACTGACTGAGTTCTATAGAGTATAGCTTGACTGAGATTTATTGTGGCACATGACATGGCTCTAGGCACACAACTATATTTTTCGGGTACAAATACCCCCAGGACTCGATAGAAAGAAACTGGCACACATGACATGACTTGATCACAAGATTAGAGTCCACAATTCAAAATATTATAAGTAGGGGATAGTATACTTCATGTATTTATTCACATCTCAACATGATAGGGAGAGAAAGGATACATTTCGTGTATATAATTCATATTTCCATTATCACACATGCTTTATGCCACAACAATAACAACACCTAAATAGCATGGAAATTCATATGGAAGTGTATAGCTAATATGGACTTGTCATTTAGATATCATCATGCCATGTAATTATGGGTTTCTAGCATCCTAGGCATTTTATCAAGCACCTTGTAAGCATTCTTTAAAGCATAGGTGGATTTCATACTTGCATCATATCAAACCACCTAAAGTTCATGGTTTTCAACTAACAACCACATATATTTCATGAAAACATCTTTAGATATCATTTTGAAACTTAAACAATAATAATCAACATGTACATGCTTATATCACCACAAAAAATTTATAAAATTAAATTTAAAAATGTGGTTCTTGAGCTCTATGAACGTATTGGATCCATAGATGAATACTACGCATACCTTAGATTAAGAATTCATGGAATCTATGATGGAATTTGCTTGAAGCATGAAACCCCAATGGAAACCCTAGACTTGTTCTTGAGTGAATTTTGATAAAATTAATATAATGGGCTGCTTTGGGGCTTTAATCCCAGGTTTAAAGAGTATATAGAGGGTTTTGGGAAGTTACCATTTTTCCCTTGAGGAGTTTAAAATGAAAACTGAAAACTACACAAAATTTATCCCAATTTAGGGCCCCGGCACGACGCAGAGCTTGGTAAAATGCCAATTATTGCAACCCAGAAGCTTGGCATGAATAAGGGCTATCGCGGAGGCTTTCTGGAAATTGACGAGTGCTATTTTGGCCTCCGGCGCGACGCGCCACGCACTGAAATGGCATTGGTATTACAGAAGAAATTTAAAATAGCCATAACTTCTTCACTGGGTGTCCGTTTTAGGCGAATTTCGTATTGATGTAAATCTCTTTTGAAGTTGATGATACCAATATCCTTCTCAAGAATTCTATCAGTAAGGAATATTTTGATTAGCAGAATAGCTAGGACATATTTGAGACCTTAATTCACATCAACCTTGATCATTAAACTACCAAGGAACCATGATGTACTATGCATGAGCTTGAAACATGGAGCTAATATTGAGTTGGACTTTTCAAGGTATTATAATATCTCCCCCTTTTGAACATTCGTCCTCGAATGAGACTTAACTGAGAGGGAAGAATAAGACATGCTGAACATGAATTGAACATGAAGGACTGAAACATGATCTCATGACTGACATGCTAAACATACTAAACTCATACATATTTGATGCATGGATAACTGGTACATGGATGCGTAACTAAGCAATCTGATAAACTGATCTTCTCAAGATAAGCTTGCATATCTGATGCATGACCTTATAATTGAACTAATACTTAAATGCATGACTGGGTATGCAACGGTAATAGATACCAAGTTTAAACTGGGGACATGAATGTGAAACAAAATAAGCTTAAGGAGAACTGTTACCTTGAGCTTGATCTGAATTTACGGGGAAGAGGTGAGGATACTTGTTATGCATATCTATTCTGTTTCCTAAGTAGCTCCCTCATGAGACTGATTTGGACAAAGAACCTTAACTAGATGTACTTATTTGTTCCTCAATCCACGAGTCTTATAGTCTAAGATTTTGACTGGAATCTCTTAATAAGAGAGGTTGTTCTGAATGTCATTACTCTGAAGAAGGACTACAACTACTGGGTCTCCTATGCACTTCTTGAGCAAAGAGACATGGAAGACTGGATGAACTGAGGCTAGATCTGAAGAAAATTCTAGATCATAAGCTACCTTACTGAAGCCACTGAGAATCCTGAAGGGACCGACATATCGGGGACTGAGTTTTCCTTTCTTGCTGAACCTCTTCACACCCTTCATGGGAAAGATCTTAAGATAGATATATTTGTTGACCTCGAACTCGAGATCCTTCCTATGAATATCTGCATAAGACTTCTGTCGGCTCTGAGCAGCCTAGACTCTCTCTCTGATCAACTGAACTTTCTCTAAGGCATCGAATACTAAGTCAGGAGCCGTGAATGAGGCCTCACTAATTTTGAACCAACCGATTAGTGATCTACTCCTACCATAGAGAGCTTCGAGTGGAGCCATCTGAATACTTAATGATAGCTATTGTTGTATGCAAACTCAATCAAGGCCAAGTGGTCATCCCAACTTTCCTTGAAATCAATTGCACACGCCCTTAGAATATCTTCAAGAGTCTGAATAGTCCTTTCTGCTTGACTATCTTTCTGAGGATGAAATGTTGTGCTGAGATGAACTTGGGTACCGATACCCTTTTAGAATGCTTTCCAGAAGTGAGAGGTGAACTGAGCACCTTTGTCTGAGATGATAGATAAGGGAACACCATGTAATCTGGCCAACTCCTTGATGTAGAGTTTGGCATAATCCTCGACTGAATAGGACGTACGAAATAGAAGTAAATGGGATGACTTGGTCATTCTATCTACGATGACCCAAACTAAATCATGCTGATGACGAGTTTTAGGCGAACCCATCAGGAAGTCCATGTTCACTTCTTCCCACTTCCAAGTAGGAATGGTAAACTCCTGTATGGAACCACTAGGTTTCTGATGCTCTATCTTAACCTGCTGACATATAGAGCATTTAGCCATAAACTCTGCAATATCACTCTTCATCCCACTCCACCAATAGATCTCCTGCAAATTGTGGTATATCTAAGTGGCCCCTGTATGAATAGACTATCGCGCACGATGCGTTTTTGCAAGAATTTATTGCCTCAAGTCATCTACACCTGGAGCGCACAAACGACCCTAACAACGAATAACACCATCTCCCCCTTCGGAAAAGATCTAAACTTTCTGATTCTGAACTGACTCTTTCAGTTTGACAAGGCTTGGATCCATATCTTTCTTTTCTTTTACCTCAGAAACTAGAGATGACTCTAAACTACTATGAACACATATACCACCCTCTGAAAAGTTGACTAAGCGAACGCCTAGTCTGGAAAGTTGATGGATTTCCTGAGTTATCTTTTTCTTGCTATCCTTAACTTGAGAAATACTACCCATGGAGAGTCTACTAAGAGCATCGACCACAATGTTAGCCTTGCCCGGGTGATAAAGAACACTCATGTCATAGTCCTTCAAGAGCTCTAATGACCTTCTCTAGTGAAGATTGAGATATATTTGAGAAAAGACATAATGGAGACTTATGATCTGTGAAGACATCTACATGAACTCTACAAAGATAATGCCTCCAAATCTTTAAGGCAAAAAAATACAGTTGCTAACTAAAGATAATGAGTAGGATAATTCTTCTCATCGGGCTTTAATTATCTAGAGGCGTCGGCTATGACCTTACTATGATGCATGAGGACACAACCTAAACCCACTATGGATGCATCATAATATAATACGAACCCATCTGAACTATCTGGAAGAGCTAGAACTAGAGCTATAGTGAGTCGAGTCATCAATTCCTGAAAACTCTTCTCGCATGAATCTGACCACTGAAACTTGACCTTTTTTTGGGTCAATCTGGACATAGGAGACACAATAGAAGAAAATCCCTCAACAAACCATCTATAATAGCCATCCAAACCCAAAAACTCTTGATATTTGTTGGAGATACGGGTCTGGGCCAGTTTCTTACCGCTTTGGTTTAATGAAGATCTACTCTAATGCCCTCACTGAAAACAATATAGCCAAGGAATGCTACTGATCTTATCCAAAACTCACACTTACTGAACTTGGTGAATAGCTGATGATTTTTTAGGGTCTAAAGAACAATTTTTAGATGGTCTGAATGATAATGCTCAGTGAGAGAATAGACCAGAATATTATCTATAAAGATTATGACGAACATGTCTAAGTACTTCTTGAACACACGATTCATCAAGTCCATGAAAGCTGCAGGGGCATTGGTTAGACCAAAGGACATGACTAGAAATTTGAAGTGACCATACCGAGTATGGAAAGCTATCTTTAAGATGTTACATTCTCTAACTCTTAGCTGATGATAGCCTGATCTGAGTTCTATCTTGGAGAAATAACTGGTACCCTGAAGTTGGTCAAATAGATCATCTATTCTGGGAAGTGGATACCTATTCTCTATAGTAACTTTGTTAAGCTGATGGTAATCAATGCACATCCTGAGAGAACCATCTTTCTTGCGCACGAATAAGACTGGCATAACCTATGGGGATACACTAGGTCTAATGAATCCCTTATCTAAAAGATCCTTCAACTGATATTTCAGTTTCTTAAGTTCTGCTGGTGCCATTTTATATGGCGGGATAGAGATAGGCTGAGTATTTAAGAGAAGGTCTATGTCGAAGTGTATTTCCCTTTCGGGAGGAATATTTGGAAGATCTTCGAGAAAGACATCAGAATATTCACTAACCACTGGGACTAATTCAAGACTGGGAGATTCAGAACTAGAATCTTTAGCATGCACGAGATAATACACACATGAAATACACCGCTTTATCTCTGCTACCATCTCTAAATTTTGGCACTGGGGCACTAGCGGAGGAAGGAGCTGGAGCTGCTGACTTTGGACGAAACTGCAAACGGTTCCCTCCCTCTGATTTGGGATGAGCAAAACTAATACTACCTAATTTTGATCTCTTATTCTACCTCTCTCTAGTCCTAACCTTCTGCCGCTCTATCTACTAAGTATGGGTCATGAGTCTAGCTAAGGTCATATCACTGTTCAGCATCGCAGATCTACACTCATTCACCATGCTATCGTTTACCCTTGAAATGAACTTACTCATCTTAGCCCTATTGTCTGCAACCACATGAGGGGCATACCTGGATAGCTGAGTAAATCTGAGAGAATACTCCCTAACCGTCATATTTCCCTGCCTGAGGTTGATAAACTCAAGAACTTTGGCTTCCCTCAACTCTTGAGGAAAGAATTTATCTAAGAAAGCCATGAAAACTTCCTCCCACCCAATGAGACCTGAGCCATCTACCCTCTTAGACTTTAACTATTTATAAATAGTGTGAGCCACATCTTACAACTGATATATGGATAAATCTACACTCTAAATAGAAGTAACACCCATGATATCAATGACCTTCTGAACTTGGTCAATGAACTCATGAGGGTTTTCATCAGACTTATACCCATGGAAAAATGGAGAATTCATTCGGGTGAAGTCCTGAATCCTAGCTGCTATGGAATTTTCCACTGGATTGGCCGGAATAGCTGGTGGCCTTTTATTTTAGGCAGCTACAGACTGAGCAAGTATGGTAAATATGACTCTAAACTCTGCATGATAAACATGTTCGCCCAAAGGATCTTTGGGCTGAGGAGCTGGCTGGTTTTTTCTCTTTGGGGCCATATTCTGAGACAAGAGAAGAACGGATTAGACTAGGAGTTTAACTTAAGATTATGCTCACTAGAATGACATGAATACTGAAAGAAGGGAAACTATTCCTAAAACATATTATAGCCTCCTATACATAAATGTGGCATGCAACCACCCATGCACAAGACTCTACTAGATGCGGCTTTCAGAAATCCTAGGACTCTATAGAACCTTAGGCTCTGATACCAAGTTTATAACGCCTTAATTTACTGAATCAAAATGCTACACGGTGATTATGACCCCGAGGGACCACAATCTAACCCATGACTGATATCTGTACCTGTATACTATATAATATACATATAATATGTAGAAAACCTAAATATGTAAGCCATAAGGTTCAACTAAAGAGATATAGTAACATCCATGGGGTAATGAATACCTAAAACAACTGAATATAAAACTAAATACTAAATCTAATAGCTAAATCTGACTAAATCTTAAAGCCTCTAAGTACTGTCTGAATAAAGAGTTGAAGGAACATATCTCCAACTAACTCTGTAAAACTTAACTGAAGTAATAAATAAATAAATCAAATTATATTATCCTCGAATGGATAAGGAATAACTACAACACTGCGATTGGAAAGCTATTATTGGTCTGGAACTTGTGGCTCTGGACCTATGGTGTAACATGAAAAGAAAGCACCATAGCGCAAATATGTTAGTACAACTAGAGTACTGAGTATACGAGTAAGGTAGGCAAATTCAAAGGGTCTACATACATGAATAATGCTAACTGACTAACTGATATGAATGTAAGAGTACAAACATACATACATAGTAACTAAGATTGTTAGTACGTGGTAGATAAATCTGTACGCTAATATATGACTGGAACGATAGTTGTGATACATGAGCGACTGTGTCTACCAATTTTGAATCTGGTAGAACTCTCTAAGTCCCGTGCTATAACTGAATTTGACTGTATCTAATAGTCCTGGTATACTAATATCTAAAGAACTATCTGAGTTCTTTTACTGAGACTAATACTAAAACTATTGGAGGTAGTTGTTTAACCGATATGCCCTATGTATACCATTATAGCTAAGATGGGGTCCATTCTCTGCCCCGACTGGAAGGGTGTCAATACCACACCATTGGTAAGGACAGTTGTGAGTGACCCTTATCTGGTAGGTACTCAAAATGAGAATGGTAGGACCCTAAACTGATAGGTTAAGCCACCTCATCAAACCTAATCTGACAGGCTAAGATGTCTCAACCTATGCTGCATACGTAGTTCTGGAACACAAGGAGGACTGCTAAGAATTATACCCAGAACTAAAAGGTGAGTTTCGAGCCTTGGATTTACTCGATGCTAACTTATACTCCCATCTAAAAGGACTGAACATTATTAAACTGGCTGTTCATGGACTGAATAACTGACATCCGTTGACTGAAGGAGTAGTACTATTATCTGATAGTTAACTGAGATCATGAGATTTCTGATGTTTCCTAAGTCACATGACTGACTGAGCTCTATAGAGTATAGCTTGACTGATATTTATCGTGGAACATGACATAGATCTAGGCATACAACTATATTTTTTGGGTACGAATATCCCCAGGACTTTTCCCAGGACTTGATAGAAGGAAACTGACACACATGACATGACTTGATCACAAAATTAGAGTCCACGATTCACAATATTATAAGTAGGGGATAGTACACTTCATGTATTTATTCATATGTCAACATGGTAGGGAAAGCATGGATACAGTTCGTGTATATAATTCACATTTTCATTATCATTCATTCTTCATGCCACAACAACAACAACACATAAATAACATGGAAATTCATATGAAAGTGTATAACTAATATGGACTTATCATTTAGATATCATGGAACTATGTAATTATGGGTTTCTAGCATCATAGGCATTTTATCAAATACCTTGCATGCATTCTTTAAAGCATAGGTAGATTTCATACTTGTATCAGATCAAACCACCTAAAGTTCATGTTTTTCTACTAACAACCACATATATTTCATGAAAACATCTTTAGATATCATTTTGAAACTTAAACATCAATCTTCAACATGTACATGCTTATATCACCATAAAAAGTTTACAAAATAACATTTAAAAACATGATTCTTGAGCTCTATGAATGGATTGGATCCATAGATGAATACTACGCATACCTTAGATTAAGAATTCATCAAATCTATGGTTGAATTTGTTTGAAGCTTGAAACCCTACTGGAAACCCTAGACTTGTTCTTGATAGTTCTTGTGTGAATTTTGATAAAATTAATGCAAAGGGATGCTTTGGGGCTTTAATCCCGTGTTTAAAGAGTATATATAGGATTTTGGGAAGTTACCATATTGCTCGTGAGGAGTTTAAAATGAAAACTGAAAACTACGCAAAATTTATCCTGATTTAGGGCCCCAACGCGATGCAGAGCTTGGTAAAATGCCAATTATTGTGAACTGGAAGCTTGGAACAAAGCAGGGCTATCGCAGAGGCTTTCTAGAAATTTATGAGTGCCATTTTGGCCTCCGGCGCGATGCGCCATGCACTAAAATGGCATTGGTCTTACAGAAGAAACTTAAAATAGCCGTAGCTTCTTCATCGGGTGTCCGTTTTAGGTAAATTTAGTATTGGTGGAAATATTATTAAATTATCTATCCGTTGGTAGGTTATGGGATCAAAATTCCATAGTATAATGAGAGATATGCTCATTTGAAGTTGATTATACCAATATCCTTCTCAATAATTCAATCGGTAAGGAATGTTTTGATTCGCACAATAGCTAGGACATATTTGAGACTTTAAGTCACACCAAACTTGATCATGAAACTACCAAGAAACCATGATGTATTATGCATGATCTTGAAACATGGAGCTTATAATGAGTTGGATTTTTGAGGGTATTATATTAAGGAACAGCTAAATATTCTTTTAGATAAGGGTTTCATCTATTCTAGCATATCCCCATAGAGTGCACAGGTGATGTTCATGCATAAAAAGGATGGTTCCCTTTTGATGTGCATTGATTATTGAAAGTTGAATAAGGTGACGATAAAGAATGAGTACCCTCTTCCAAGGATAGATGATTTGTTTGTTTATTTGCATGGTGCTATGATTTTCTCTAAGGTTGATCTTCAATCTGGGTGTCTCCAGTTAAATATTAAGGAGGTAGATATCCCTAAGAATAGCTTCCGTACTCGGTATGGGCATTTTGAGTTTCTGTATTTTGGGTTGACTAATGCCCTAGTGGCATTCATGGATTTGATGAATAGGCTCTTCCGTCAGTTTCTGAATTTTTTTTACTGTGTTCATAGATGATATTTTGGTGTACTCTAAGAGTGTGATGGATCATGCCAATCACCTCCGTGTTTTATTGCAAACCTTTAAGGAGTAGAAGTTGTATGCCTAATTTTTGAATTATGAATTTTGGCTGAAAACAGTTAGTTTTCTAGGGCATATTATTTCTAGATCCGCAGAAGGTTGTTGTGGTTAAAGTGGCCTAGACCCACGACTCCAACAAATATTCTAAGCTTCTTAGGTTTAGTTAGTTACTACAAGAGATTTATGGTGATTTTTTCTTCTAACTACCCCATTAACGAAGTTGACTTAGAATAAGGCAAAGTGTTTATGGTCGGATGCTTGTGAGGGTAGTTTAAAAAATCTAAAGGATAAGATAATATTGGCTCTAGTTTGACTTTGCCTAAAGGCACAAATGGATTTCTGGTATATTGTGATGCATCCTATGTGAGGATTGGCTACATTTTGATGTAGCATACCAAGGTGATATCTAATACCTATAGATAGCTGAAGGTGCATGGGAGGAACTATATAACTCATGATTTGGAATTGTTAGCTATGGTGTTTGCATTAAAAATCTTACATCACTATTTGTATGGATTGCATATGGACATCTTTTCTGATCATAAGATACTGCAGTATATGTTTATTCAAAGAGAGTTTAACCTCAGGCAAAGTGGATGGCTCAAGCTTCTTAAGGATTATGACATAATTCTTTACTACCATCCAGGTAAAGCTAATGTGGTTGCTGATGCTCTCAGCAGGTTATCCACAATGTGTCTAGCTCATATGGATAAGGAGATGTATGAGTTGGTAAAGGATATTCACTATTGGGATAACCTTAGAGTTCGTCTCTTGGACTTTGATGATGGTAATATGTTTGTTCACAAAGATGTATAGTCGTGTCTGGGTGCTGAAATTAAAGAGAAAAAATGTTAGATCTTGTGTTGATAATGATCAAGGGTGATGTTGGAGGTCAGAAGTTGATATTCTTTAAGATTGGTGGTAATGGTCCTTTGCAGTACCAAGTGAGATTATGTATTCCTAGCATCAATAGTTTGAGAGAAATGATCTTGGCTAAGGAGCATGAGTCATGCTATGTTCTTCATCCTAGTTTGTCAAAAATGTATCATGACCTCAAGGAGATTTATTATTAGAACAATATTAAGCGGGATGTGGATAGTTTTATGGTAAAGTGCATTGTGTACCAATAAGTGAAAGTTGAGATTGTGATATTGCATGGGATACAAATTTCTATCATCTCAGATCATGGTACACAGTTTTCATCTCACTTTTGGCAGTTATTTTCAAAGTGTTTGGAGATCAAGGTAAGTCTTAGTACTACTTTTCAGCCACAGTCAGATGGGAAATAAAAAAGGACATTCAGACGTTGAAGGACATGCTTCAAGATTGTATGATTGACTATGGTGATAGTTGTGTCGAGCATTTTCCTCTTATAGAGTTTTCTTATAATAAAATCTACAACTCTAGAATTATGATTGCCCCATTTAAAGCTTTGTATGGTAGAAGGTATGGTTTTCCTATTTGGTGGTTTTTATGGCATGCCATGGACAAAGTGAGGGTGATTTGGGATAGGATTAAGGCTCCCCATAGTTGCTAAAAGTCTTATGCGGATGTGAGGCGAATGGAGTTAGATTTTGAGGTTGGGGACAAGGTGTTCTTAAAGTTGTCATCCATAAAGAGAGTGATGCAGTTTTTTAAGAAGGGTAAGCTCAGTCCCCAGTATGTTGGTCCTTACTTGATTTAGTGAAGGGTTGGCAATGTTGCATATAATTTGGAGTTGCATTCTAGTTTGAGCTCTATTCACATAGTGTTCCATGTTTCCATGTTGAGGAAGCATATGGGTGATTCATTGTAAATTATTCCTATAAAGGATATTGGCACATTAGATTCTCTATCTTATGAGGAGATTTTGGTTGAGATCTTATATCGGTAGGTTCATTGATTATGGACCAAGGACATGGCCTCTGTAAAGAATCTAAGAAAGAACCACAAGGTTTAAGAGGCTACTTGGGAAGCTAAAGAGGGCATAAAGTCCAAATATCCGTTGACATTTTCTACTTTTGAAAATTGGTATGAAAGGTATGGGTTCTTCATCATACTTTTGTTTTCTAAACATAGTTAAAGAAAATACTAATATCCTTGCATATTTATTTCTATCATATTTAAAGGTCAAAATTGAGGTGTTAAGGTGTAACTCATGCTGGTACTACCTTGTTCCATAATTTGAGGATGAATGATCTAAGTAGGGGAGAATTGAAACACCTTGGGTTTTGGACCTTGCAAATTTCCTGAGATTTGAGCTTAGTGGTCTTGTAAAAACTCATTATCTGAGTCGTATGGTTTGGGTACCACTCAGGTGACCCAATTCATAAGGTGTTCAGTGGGTGATGGTTTGTTTTCTGTTGTGGGTACGACTTGGTGGGTATGGGTCATATGGTTTTGTGATGGGTCATTGGGTTAGTCCTTCACTTAATCTAAAAGTTAGTGACTTAACTTGGCTCTGAGTATGAGGATCTCACTAAGAAACATGAGGATAGGTTACAAGTGGTACAGTCTAGTCTTATGTTGTCCAGTGTCCACCCCCTTTTGATTCTGTCTTAGGTACGAATGGACCATACGAGTCATATGGTCTTGTCACAAGTTTGGTAAATGAGTCATATGTTTGACAGAATGTGGTTTCCAACTTTCTTTCTTGGATATAATTGGAGGGTACCATTCATATGATTTGGGTATGATTTTAGAGGTGCAATCATCCCCACCTACGAGAAATTTTATTGTTTAAGTTGGGGGGATTCTTACATTTCTTCTCTTAAACCCTTTTGACCCCACAACATAAAGCCCCCTTCGTGGTTTTCTTAACCTATTGTTTTTAATCATACATTCTCTAAATACTCTTAAATCTCTCTCAAGATCTTGGTTCAAGAAAAGGTTAGGTTTTCATCAAGGTGGCCAATTAAGGCTCTCAAGGGTGGTTTCTCTCCGTCTTCCTGGTGTCTAAGGCATGTTACTCCTCCTTAATTGATAGTTTAACTAAAACCATGTTTTAAAGAATGGTTTACATAGTAATAGTGTTGTATTGATTTGGTTTTGAAATATATGTTGGGGTTCTTGGTTGGATAATGTTTTCCCATATTTTTCTTATAGTTTTCATGTTATAAAGGGGATTTGAAAAATGGTTGCATGATAATGGTCAATTGATGCATTGATTTGGTTTTGAAAACTTTATGCCCTCAACATGTTTGATAAAATTCTAATGAGAATAATTTTTCACATAGTTTGACTTTTATTAGAATCTTTGCATTGCATAGTATGGTAATGGAACTTAAATTGTTTTGGTTGGTTTTAAATGCTTTTGGAAAGGCCTTTGTGGATATGGTTTTGGTTTAATTGGAAATCATATGGGGTACATGCAAATCCCCTAAGTGTTGTCTAGTTCCATTGCTAGCAAGATATAGTCAGTGTGACGATACCACTTCATAATGCCTTGATAATTAAATTCTAGATTTGGTGGTTTGACTATGTGCTAAAGGATTTAATTGGGCAATAATGGAAGATTCTGATAGCTATCGCTGAAAGTGTGAGTCTGATTGACAAACACTAGAAACTCATGTTTTCCGATATGAGGGTTTGTCATGGTGACCATATGCTTGTGGGGTAGAAAAGTTCCCCTAAGTTTATACTTATTTATATGTATCATTGAGGGAAAAGGGTTTAGGGGAATCCCTGACCCCTATGATTTCTGTGGTTCATGCAGCTACACGCACTAGGCCCATTCAGGGGAAACACTAGACCCATAAAGCCCATAAGTGGTTTTAGAATTGTTAAGCTACAAAACCCAGGTTAAAGTTGTAAATTCATACTAAAACTATTCCCTTTATTGACATGGTAGATATGTATATATGTATGTATTTACATATGGTTATTTAATTTGGCTTTAAATAATGGCATTATTTTATCCTTATTCCTGAGTACACTCTAACGTTCCTTGTGCAAACCATCTTTGGACGCTGTATTTCCATGCGATGTGAACCTGTCCATACTACTCCTACTGCTCAGTGACTTAGATTCAGGGACAACTCAGAGTCAAACTAAAGTGGTAAGATTCCATACTCTGGAACACTCCATTTCATGGTATGGACTATTTTAATTTGTTTTTGTTTATTGGACATTGGTTTTGGCTATGGTCAAGGAAAGGTATCGACCTGATGTTCCTTATTTTCGGTTAGAGGCTTTGTGTGAATACTATGTGCATGGGCGGTGTCAATATTGGTGCCACCCTTTGTATTGGTATCGGCATTGGGGTTGACACTGATTTAATATTTGGTTTGATGTATTGTTGGGTATGTATATGGAATTTTCTAATATCATTGATTTATTATTATTCTATATTATTATCTGTTCAAAATTCATCTGACATAGGTTGTAGGATGACTATGGTTCAGTATTTGGGATGGTCTTAGGTATAGGTTGGACTTGAGGCACCTGACACGACTACGACCTAGTTTGGGTTTTGTCACCTTTAGCTTTAAAGCTTTGTTAATAGAGATGGGTTGCGTATGAGAGCTAGTTAGTGGTTAATTGGCCTTTGACTATTGTTATAGACCTTAAATGAGGGTAGAATTAATGGGTTCGAATTCCACAAAGTATTTATTTGAGGAGTAATTGATTAACTCATACATTGGTTATTTATTAGATGATTTAGCTTTCAGAAATATGAAGAAGAAAGAAATCATATATCGTATAGCTTACTTATTACAATTGCTTGGTTCTTAATTAGGTTCAGGTGTATGAGTCGTAGAGTGTTTTCAGAAGTCATACACGTCATATAGAATTGATGAGAGAAATTATGCTTAGTAATGTGGGAACTAAGTTTGGATGGATATTTAATGACCCTCTAGGTCATTTCCTCAATTTTTGCATATTTCTGTCATTTTGAGCATTTTCAAAGTAGCTACACATCATTTATGACTTGCCAAATTTGTCGGTTTAGTTATCTGACGTTTGTTTGGGTTGCACGCATATTTTCTTAATTTTGGAGCTTTTGTTGTTAAGATTTTGGTTCTAAACCAAAATTCCTAGTAAACGACCTCAGATGAGAATTCCAAAAGAACCATCTACTTTGAATCATTAATTAGAGGATTGGGGACCCTTGGTTCAGGTCCTAAGGCTTCCTGACTTATTTTCTGCTATTAGGTGGATTCTTTGAAAAGTGAACTATAGGTGTGGGCCTCATATTTAGTAAAAACAATCTTAGCTGAAAGGTTTGATGGTTCTTTTGAGATTGAAATGTTAAATTTGTTATGGTAGCATATTTTATTTGTCCCCAAGGGGTTCCGAACTAATCTCGAGCACCCGATTGCAGTCCATTTTTGACTTAGCAAAATCTGGTGCCTTATATCTAGATTAAATGCTTTAGCGGTCAAAGCGCTTCTTTAGTGACCATTAGACACTTAAATTGCTTGGCCATTTGGCTAAGGTCCAATTTAGTGTTCAAGGCCCGCTTAAGCTAACATCGATTTAACGGTAAGGAAACTGCTTTAGCGATGGCCACATCTATAGTGTCTAACCGCTTTAGTAAACTTGTGTCGCTTAAGTTGTAGGCACTTAATCAGACAAGTGGATGTTTTAGTGGAACCTTGGGGATTGTTAAATCCCTTTTCTTCATTCAATTTGGCCAACATTTTCTCCATTACTTTCCACTATTTTGGATCTTGAAGAGTGGTAAAGAGTGGAGAATCATCCATTGAAACTAAGAATAGTTAGCCTAACACTCCTTGGTCATTTCCTATTATTTACCCCCATAAAATTCCATCCCATTTCATTTTAAAATCTTAGATATTAGGTCTTCAAATCCATAGAACTTAGGGGTTGATTTGACCCCTGATTTATGCACCATTTGTGCTCAACTTAGGAGCATAAATTCCTTTTCCTTTGAGGTTTCTCATGACGGATTCAATTTTAGATTCCATATGTGTTCCTTGTAAGTGAATTCTTCTATCTGGACATATTATTTAGCAATATGGGTCTCATTTTACACCTAATGACATGTAAATTTCTATTTTGACAGTTTGGCAGCATTAAGTACCGTAGAGCAAAGATGGGCAATTAAAGGATAATCTAAGGATTTTGGTTTGACATCACAGTAGGATTTAATCTACTCTTATTCATAATATAATGTAAGATATATATTACATGCTATGTAAGGATGATATGATATGATTATGGGTAAGATACTGTGACATATCAAAATTTGAAAGTTTGGTCATAGAAGGTAAACCGACCCTTAAGGTAAAATACATTTTATAATGATAGGAGACTGCCATCCTAGATTATAATCTTGCTAATCATAGATGATGCTAAATATCCCTTAGTATAAGATTTATCACTTGACTTAGTGTATTGGATCATAGTTTCCCCAGATTGTAGTATTAACTTTATTCTAGTTCCTTAATATTGGGCCCAAGTCGTGGCTACAATGCTACTTGGTCTCCAGGTGAGTATTATATCCTTATAAAGGATATGGCTTTAATGAATAGAAGATTGGTTGATTTTTATAGTATTGTGTGGATACTGGTGATGGCATTGATAAGTGTTGGCACATTCATGCTAAATTAGTGGTATGATTATGATTAAATCATGATTTTACTATTGTTTTTGAAAATAGGAATTTATCCCTACATTCCACTTTAAAAAAGATTTAAATATAAGGGGAATCATACCCTTAATGTATGATTTATGAGACTTCGGACCTAAAAATTAGGTTTTGGAAATTAGACAAAGATTGATTTTGATCCATAGTTCATCCACGTTTTTACCAATATTTACTTTGGTCAAGAAAGATGCCAACCCTTTATACTCTTCGATACTGATTTAGTCTTGGAGTTGATACCGAGCAATGAATTGATAGACTTGCACTCCCTTAGCCACAGTTTGATTTTGTGTATTTTTTATATGTATACATATCTTCAATACTAGATGGAGTAGTCTGATGATCATGACTATTAAAAATCCTGGATCAAGACAAGGTCAGTGTATACGGATATTCTCAAATCCCCGAGGGGTCCCTTTATTTTTTAGTCACCATTCTTGAGAAAAGAGGTCATCATAGGTCCTACCTTGGAAAGTTGTTGAACTTAAGGAGGTGTATACATTGGGCACATTATGGCACTTGGATTGTTACGGCACTATCAGTTTACTTTGTATTTATTCATATGTATTACCTATTACCAATATATTTTTGGTGCTTATATCTATCATTCTTATGGGTGATTGCATAAAATATAGGCTATGATTACTGTTTACTCAGTGTAGATTGAACCTTCTAGGTTTGAAGGGCCCCGATTAGGTATTATTTTTCTGAACTAGCCGGTTCATGTTGTTATTATTGTTAGTTTTATATAGGTTGATTATAGACTGGTACCAAGGCTAGAGGTTCTAATCTTTTTTCTTTTTGGGGGTAATTTACATAGCAGTTAGCAAATTAATGGTTAGACACTTTTACTATAGGCCATGTTTATGCTAGCATTAGCTTTCCTACTTGGTTAGGATTTCCCGAAGAAGTTAGGTTGTATCTTTGAGTTAGTCTTGTATACCTATATATGCATATGTATTGATATATGGTATTACCGTGTATCCCTCTCTTACCTTCTTTGTTCATATTGTATATCCATACCTTAGCCTTGTATGCTATTATATATCCTTCTTCTACCCTTTTATTTTTATATTGGCTAGTGATATATGGTATAGTACTTTAGTTCTTGAGTGTGTCTAGAATTGGTTAGTATATTCGTACTGCCTCTTTAGCTTTGTTGTGTTAGTTTCTTGGATAGTTTGCTACAGTTAAGATTCGTTCTTTGCATCTTATTTATAAATGTATTATACTCTAAGCTTAGTCGGTAGTTAACGACTTAGTACCATATGTTTGGTACTAATGTGGCAGTTTTGCTGCTTGCAGATAATAGTATGAGTTGTCGTTATTGGTATGTGAATCGTGTGGAGAACCTATGGATCAGAGATTTTGGGACATTCGAAGCATTACTACTTTCTCTTATGGATTAGACTAATCTCTAAATTGTATCCAAAGATTTTTTGTATATGTATATTTATTAAATATTTGACTTTGTACTCTTATTGTATTAGAATCTCTTGTACTAGCTTCACCAACTCCTGGGGTTGCTTTATATATATTAGTCCCTTTATTATATTTATCTCATTATTTTCATTATTCTCTTAATAATTCATTACTAGTAGTATCAGACTATTGTTTCGCTTACCTACTTGTGGGTTATAGTAGGTGACATCATGAATTGAGAAATTGGGTAGTGACAAATTTGTATCAGATCATAGGTTAATACGTGTCTTAGTACAAGAGCTTAGTTTCTAGTAGACTCCTGTGGATTGGTGTGGAGAGGTTTGTATCCTATCTTCAGTAGGCTATAAGACATTCTTACGAAATATTATTCTTGACTCTATGTTGTGTGTTCATATTTCTTTTAACCTCTAGTACATTATTTAACTCTATTCTATTCTACATAGATTATATGAGGTTATCGATAGAAGTGGACAAAACTATCACACACATTTCTAGCGTTTCAACACAATGCTGGACTAGGGAGTCAAACGTTAATATAAAATATCTTCATCATCACCCAGAGGATTTAAGGCCAACTCAGTCTTCCATAGAGTTTGTGACTGCATTAGCCTTTCAAGATTTGGTGTTGGGGATTTTG
Source organism: Capsicum annuum (assembly GCF_002878395.1). Lineage (NCBI taxonomy): Eukaryota > Viridiplantae > Streptophyta > Magnoliopsida > Solanales > Solanaceae > Capsicum > Capsicum annuum. Next base: position 120,427,970 of record NC_061119.1, read on the forward strand.
ATCCTTTTTACGGATACCTCATAGCTAAAGATAAGCTTTGGTTCATTGAGTAGTTCTAAGGCTAGAGTTGGTTTTCTTGGCATTCAACATGGTTCCTTATTAATTTTAGAGGATGAGATTGAGTTTTCTCAGTGGGATAGACATAACTCTATGATATATCATTCAGATCAACAAATAGTGCATACATTTATTAGAGGATTAGTGTTGCCATATAGTTTGGCATTAGAGCATTTGATAGTAGCTTGATCTTTTTTCTCTAAAATTATTTATCATGCTAGTCCATATAGAGAGAATGTATTGAGATATATAGAGGTGGCATTAAGAAGCCATATCATCAATATAGTTCTATAGGTATTCCATTTTGTAGTAAGTATCCTCCCAGTTGGAAACAACTTCACTTGCATCCTCTCATTACAGCACAGTTTGTGCTAGAGGCTATAGATGGCTCTTATATTAGTCATGGTGTTCACAGCGGGTAGACTTCTCATGAAACCTTGTAAAGTGTTCAACACCAATCATTACTCCACGGCAGCCATTCTAGATCAATTGGTGCAGCACCTCAGAGTATTCAAAGTGCTTGTCTTAGTTATGGAAAGATTGGAGTTTGGCCTAAAGAGTGACCCAGACTTGAGCTGGTTGTTTAGACAGAGTCAACATATATTTTTTTCCATCTTAGAGATCCTGAGGTATGCTATGATTATGGAGAGGATGGTTAATTCAGGAGGGCATTTTGCATCATCAGTTAGTTAACCAGTTGGGGCCAAATCATATTTCTCTCTAGGTAAGGGCTTTAAGTTTTTTTTAGACTGCAAAAAGCTCTATCATTAATACAGAGAGTGTCCCAAACATGGTATTGCTAGTTATTTAGCTTATCCATATCATTCTTAATGTATTCTGACACCTTTGGTTAAAGGTATTGTGCTTAGTGACACAATTGATGATTCTGACCCTCAGTTTGATTTTGGACCCATTCAGATTCACACCCCTTTGGGCACATCAAGCTTATGATCTTAGACTTTCATCGTGATAGGTGTGCCCCTAATTTCCAATATTTTACTTTTTTATTTTATTTGGATTGGAATTTTCATACCCATTGATAATTAGATACATTGGATCAGTATTGCTATTTTCTTAAGGGTGTAGCATTTGGATTCAAGTCCTATTTACCTTGGCATCTTGGCCTTTTAATGGCACTAGATTGGTACCTGCCATTGATTTTCATTTTTTATACCACCTACTCCTTATATTAGTATTTATATTGGTGTTTTTGTGATTGTCATTATTTTAACATTGATATCTTCAAACTTGATAGAGAACTAGGCTCACATTATTTAGTTAGAATTCCCTTCTTCAAGATTCTTGTTTATTGGCCTAGGTGGCTGGTGTGATTAGATGGTTTTCTCTCTTTTAGCAAGGTGAGGTTTGTTGTTTTTATCTTCTGTTGGTGAGGTTAGATCATTTTATGGTTGGTTTATGAAGGTGGAATCATGCTGGCCTTCCATAGTTCTATTATGTTTCTAGAGTTAGCAGATGGGTTATATTACCGGCATTTAAATATGAGGTTCTAGGACTTATCTTTTGGTTTACCAATCAGTTTTCCTTCTCTATATAGACCATTTTTGAGGTTAACCTGTTTGGGATTTGATCTTCCTATTTGTCAAGTTCATTTACCAATATTGGTCTTGTTGTTGATATCGAGAGGTCTTGGGTTTGCATTTCAGGTTTATGGGTCATCTTGTGGTGATAGTTTGATCTTGGTATTGGTGTTGAGCTAGATACCCCATTCTTAACATGATGTGGTTCTCGTTCCAGTGAAATTAAGGGAGATGGAGATACATTATCTTTACTTGTGACTTCTCCTTAAGTTAAGAAATTGGGAATTCATTATTTTTATTTGCCTGATTCATTTTTTAGTAGTGTTCTCGACCTTTGAATTTATTCGGAGATTTGTACTATATTTTGCTATGATGTGATTTATGGTTTGTTGAGTTAAAGTTGGAATAAAATAGAAGAATTTAGGAAAACGCCATTTCTACATTTTTTAGCCTAATGTGACTTCGTGGAGTCATTCTCCTTAGTTATATGTGCCTATGGGAATTAATTTCTAAGATGGAGTAATGGTTTGACAAGTTTCTGGCTAAGGTTGTATTTCTCTGAGTTGTTAGTGTTTTGGTTATCACTATTACAGTTTATAGCCTTGGTGAGTTCTTGGGTATATTTTTATAATTCATACCCTCCAGCAGGTATGGTGTTGATTGTTGTTCATTTATCCTGTGGTTTATCTTTCATTAATTTTGGCTCTGGAAAAATCCAATAGGCATATGCCTAATCTTGGTTAGTTATTGGTATAGAATTGCCGACTCAAGTTTTGAACCTTGTCTCTTTCAAATGACGGCTTGATGGTTATGAAAAGTTTGGAGTATAGATGTTACCCATTTTCCAAATTTGTTTGGTATCTGAGATCGAGCGGTTTGGCCTTTGTGTTGAGATTTCAGCTGGGAGTTGTACAGGTTGGGTGTAACCTTTTTTTTTAGATTTTTCTAAGTTAGGGTTCACATATAGGGTAGATAAGCCTATTCTTTAGCTACCTATTAATTCTTTCTCGGTTCAAATGTATTGTGTTGGTAGAAACTCAGGTGCTAGCTTGTTTACACTTGATGATGTTTTTTTACCTCTTGACATTGATTTTTAATTTTCATCAAAAAATTTTATTCTCTACTCAACAAAAGTAGTGTGCTTGTGTTGGTCTTAACATGGTTTTATTATCAGTTGGGAGGGGGGTATCCCAGTGTGGATCATTCAATAGTGAGTGTTTGTGCTTCAAACTCCCGACGGTCAGTTTTGAGCGTCATCTAACTAGTTAAAGCAATGCTAGTAGATTGCAGACATTTGCCACCACTATTGTGTGACTAGGTATCACCTTATGGGCTTATCCATATGCTTAACATTATGAATTTTTGTGAATCAACTTTAGTTCTATGAGTTTAGTATGATAGGGTTGCACGAATAGGGATCTGTTGACTTTCTGCTTGGTTTGGGGTGCATAACATAGTTAGAAAAATAAAATAAATGTTATGTTTGGGTGTTGGAGTTGGTTGCATGATTCATGACTTGTATTGCCTTTGGATTGGATAAGTTTTTTCTTGGTTGTGTTGGTACCGGTATGGTATCAGTATGTTGTGGTTTTGATTTGCATGCGTCAACCATTCTCGGTTCAGTTGGAGGCCAATAGGTTGTTGGGGTAGATTTTTGGCTATTTCAAAAGTGAAGAAAAAAGGTAGGTTGAAAAAGGGATACCTATAGAAAATATCTTAAAAGCATTATTTCTTCTTGGAGGTTATCTAGGAGTTGAGCTACGAGCATACAGGCCCAGTACCTCATCCCTTTGAGCTTTTGTGCTCTTTATATCCATTGACTTTTGTGGATAAACGTCCTTTTGGTAGTGGATATTATAATGACCTTCTAGGTCATTTACTCAATTTACATGTATTCGAGCCTATCCACAACAGCTAAAGGTCATTTATGCCTTATCAGAATTGTTGGTTCAATAATCAAACAGTTTGTTAGAGTTTTAGGCTCATTTCCCTATATTAGAGCTTTTATTATTAAGGAATCGGTCTCGGACCAAAACTCTAAATAACATCGTATGAAAATTCTAAAAATGCCATCAGCTCCGAAACATTGATTTTAGGTTTGGGAACCCTTTGGTCAGGTCTTAAAACTTTTAAACTCATTTTGGGATATTAGGTGGATTCTTTGAAAAATTGAACTATACGTGTAGTCCCTACATTTGATTTAAACAATTTTGAAACAAAGTTTCGATGGTTCTATTAAGTCTATAATGTTGAATTTTGTATGGTAGCATAGTTTGTTTTCACACACGGGGTTCATAACAAATACTGAGCAGCTAGCTAGAGTCCATTTTGGACTTGCTCAAATCTGAAGCCTAAATGTTATTTGACTACTTTAGCAGTCAAAGATCTGCTTTAGCGGCAGTTGTTTTAGCAAGCCTTACCCACTTTAGGAGACTTAGACATTTGGCTTAGGTCCACTAAAGCATATATCACTTTACCCGTCAAGGGACGCTTACGCAGACATCGTTTTACCGACCAGGAGACCATTTTAGAAATGCCTACATCCCTGGTTCCTAACAACTTTAACAGACTTGTGCCACTTAAGAGGACAAGTGGTCACAATAGCGGTACCAGGGGACTGTTAAATTTCCATTCTTCATCCGATTTTCCCAAATATTTTATCTACTATTTAATACTATTTTTGAGCTTGAAGAGAGGGAAGAAGTGGGGAATCATCCATTGAAGCTAAAGTAAGTTATCCTAAAACTGCTTTCTCATTTCACAATATTTTCTCTATCTAATTCAATCTAATTTCATTGTAAATTCTTAGAAATTAGGTGTTTAAATCCCTAGATCTTAGGGGCTAATTTAGGCCTCAATTTATACTCTATTTGTGCTCAAATTGCGAGTACACATTTATTTTTCTTCGAGAGACCTCATGACAGATTCAATTTTGGATTCCTTTCACAAGCCCCCGTGGGCTCGTTCTAGCCCTTAATTTTGATCTGATACATTATATATTAATATGGGTCTCATTTTACTCCTAATGATATGTATATTACCATTTTGACATTGTGGCATCTTTTTAGGATCGTGGAACAAAGGCCGGTGACTGGTTGGAGATCTAAGGATTGCAATTCACACGGAGGTAGGTTTTGGTTAACTTAATGAGATAGTGTATGATATATATTTCATGCTAGTTATGGATGATCATATATTATTCTGGGTAGGATGCCATGACTTAAACGAATTTAAGAACTTAGGGATAGAAGGGTAAACTAATCCCTAAGGTGAAATACATGTTATGGCGATAGAAGCCTATCGCCCTTAATTATAAGCAAGTTAACCATAGATGGTCAGACAGAATGTACGATCCAAACACTAGCGGATATGATGTGTGATTGTGTATTGGACTTTAAAGGTAGTTGGGATGATCATTTGCCAATTATTGAGTTCGCATATAACAATAGCAATCACTCGAGTATAAAAATGGCAGCTTATGAAATTTTATATGGCAAAAAGTGCAGATCACCAATTAGGTAGTTTGAATTGGGTGAAACTACCTTATATAGGCCAGATCTGGTTTATCAAGCTATAGAAAAAAGTTAAGGTGATACAACAAACGATAGAAATGGCTCAAAGTCAAGATAAATCTTTTGCAGCTACTAGGAGAAGAGGGTTAGAGTTTTATATAAGATATTGGGTTTTTCTGAAGGTATCACCAATGAAAGGGGTAATGATGTTTGGTAAAAGGGGAAATTTGAATACCCCCATATAGCGCCATATAAGATTATTCAAAGATTTGGCCAAGTTTCATATGAGTTAGAGTTACCCCAGGAACTTTCAACTGTACATCTCGTATTTCATGCGTCAATGCTCCGAAAGTTTAAAGGAGATGCCTCTCTTATTACTCCTATAGTAGATCTACAAGTCATAGAAGATCTTACTTATGAAAAAGTACCTATTGCTATTCTAGATCTACAAGTAAAGAAGTTAAGAAATAAAGAAGTCGCTTCAATAAAAATGCTTTGGCGAAGCCCATATGTAGAAGATATCACATGATGAGGAAGTAATGAAGTTCAATTACCCTAATTTATTTGAATCTAATGAGAAAGCCTAAGATGTTGATTTGGATCATTAGCAAGTAAGTACAAATAAATTAGTGTTATGTGGCTAATAATGGGCTTAAACTTATTCTTGTACTTGTTTAGGCTGACTATTTATGCTAGCATTCAAAGACAAATGTTCTTAAGAGGGGAAGGATGTAACACCCCATATTATTTGTGTACTATTTCTACTTATTTGGAAGTTAATATAGCCTTATGGTATAGGTATCAAACTCGGTATCCTATGTTATTAGTGAAGTTAAGATAGGGTTGAAGGAATTCCCATACATTTAAATATGGTACGATCAAGATACTGTCAATGAGAGCATTTTTAATTTGTTATTAAAAGTAGGTATTTGAGTATAAAGACTGAAGCGACCAAGTTTATATAGGTTTTAAGTTCAACTAAAGGTATTTTAATTAAAAAAGTGGAATAAAAATTAAGGTGCTTTCTTTTCAAAAGAAAGTAAGTAGGTGTGTCACCTACTTTGACCTTTTGACAAACCTAAGTACTAAGTAGGTGCATCACCTACTAAGACTCCCTTGGCCAGCTTAATAGACAAGTACACTAGCCCCTACATGAATTAATTCTGACCCAAATTAAAAGAGAGAAAAGGAAGAGAATGGGCAGCAGCGTCCTAATCGGTTTAGATCCACAAAGACCCAATATAATAGGCAAGTAGTTGCATCACCTACTTGAAAAAGTATTACCCAAAAATGTCCAATAAAGTCATCCAAAAGAAGCTCTATTTAAATGGATTGAAACAAACTCCTTCAGCGTATTTTAACTTAGACAAAAAAATAGCTTTCTAGGTTTACTCTCTATCTCTCTCTTAGCTATACAGTTGACTTATAATTCAACTAGGGTTCTTGGGATTTACCTTCTTTAATGATAAAGGTAAGTGACCAATTCATGAGCTTATCATAAGAAAACTGTGAGAATTATGTTCTTCATGATTAAATTATAGGACAACCCACTATAAGTTTGGCAGTTCGATTGTTCTTAGTTATTAAGAGATTTTTCTTTTTCTCCTTTGTTTTAATTTTGAAGGGATTAAGCTATTGAAGAGATACACATTAAGAGAATAAACTACCACAGAAATTAAGGATGGATACTGTCCATTTTTGCCCTTTTCCTATATCATGTGTTGGTAGAGGATTGCACATATGTCTTTGTTAAGAACTCAAGGGATGGTGATTTCAATATTTTATTTCCATATTAAAGGAAATTTGGGGTTGTTTGGAATTATTTAATGTGTATATGTTGGAGGCTTCTTGGTAGATGGTGGGGAAATATGTAAATAATTTGTATTCTAAGTTACAAGAAGAGTATAGTGGTACACCACTGAATTAAACATCACGTAAGCTTACTGCCCACTCCACTTGATATACTGTATTGAGAGTACAATGAAAAAAATAATGTTAAGGGGGTCCTTATAAGAGGTTGTTTCGCCTGTGAATGTAATTGGAGGAAAATGTGGTTGAAAGAACACCCTTGAATAAATTAATTGTAAGTTGCTATTCGGCTACTATTTTTTATGATTAAATGGTGTGAATGTGTTAATTAGCTACTAATACTAGCTTTAATCTATTGTAAATTAATAATCTAAAAGAAAGGATGTTAAGTTTGAGTGCGGTCAGTCGTGCAACCAGGTATGTATGGTTCATCGATCCTATGCTCTTTGGGATGAATCTAACTCTTGTGTTCCAAAGTATGCTTCTGAAGCAATCTTTCTTTTCAAATTATACATAAATGTAGTGTACAACCTCAAAGGTGCCTAACAATCTTATTCAAACTTTTTAGGGTGTTAAATCACCTGAAGATCTGTTTGGTACTAGATTGTCCCATTTTCCCTTCTAAATACTAGTATCATATAGCTGTTTTCAACAATAAGCTTTATCAGTTATTCTCTTAGTCAACATGCCCTATGGTGTTAGTGAAGCTCCTGTGTGTTATACTCCTATTATTGTTGCATCCTACCTCATTAATACTACAAGTAATGCTTATTTGTATACCTTTTGCTACTAGTCCAAAGTTTTAAATCTAATACATAACCATCGAATAAACTTTAAAGATGAAAAGAATGATCTTAAGTGAATCTATATATTTTTGGGTGGTATCCAAGGGGTGGAAAAAACATATAGCAAGAGTCGATCCTAACACTAGGAGTGGTATACTAGGGGTGAAAGGAAAGCCTATCATGGGTCGATCCTGATTTATGTATTTATGAGGACCGTATACTAGGGGTTAAAATGCCTAACATTCATCATCCCCTTTACCCCTGATCAACTGGTCATTTGTATCATGCCTCATAATTGTATAAAGTAAAGAAGAATAAAGAAAAGTAAAGAATGTAATTTACACTATTCCACAAGTGCAAGTAAATATAGTCTGCTATACTTCTCTGTATAGCTATTTATTGATATCTGATTTCGTTTACGTCTTGTCTTACTTATAGTCACTTTATTCCTTACATACTCAGTACATTCTTTGTATTGATGTCCCTCATAGAGGGACACTATATTTCATGCCGCAGGTATATATACTCCAACTAGTAGCCACCCAAATAGGAGCACATGATATCTGGTGACTATTAGTGAGCTCCTAGTTGATTATGGGCTTTCCAAGTCTATTATATGTATTTTGGTATTGTATAGTAGTTAAGATTAAGACTAGGGTTGCCCCGACCTTAATTAAGTACATGTATCTTTTAGAGGCTTTATAGACTAATCTAAAGTAAAGAATGGTATTATTTTGTTCTTTTGACAATATGGCCACAATTGCCAAGTCTTGCACATATAGGTTTGAGCTTGCTTAAATGGTTTATTTTCATTAATGCATCATCTCCAGTCTTGGAAGAACTTGCGAATTTCATAGTTACATGAAAGAGAAGTACAAGGTTATGGGTTGGTACTCACGGGCCTTTATGGCTATGGGTGCCTCTCTATCGCAATGGGATTTAAGGTATGAAAAAGTGTTCTAGGATACCATGACATAGTTGAATTTAAGAATTTATGGATAGAAGGTAAATTGACTCGTAAGGTGAAATGTGTGTTATAGTTATAGAATTTTATAGCCACAGATTATAAGCATGTTAATCATAGTTAATGCTAAGTATCCTTTATTATAAGGTTAATTACTTGACTTAGTGGATTGGATCATAGTTTCCTCAGATTATAGTATACCCTTATTACCATTATGCTAGTAATATGTTATTGGCCCCGAGGACATGATTATGATACCAGTTGAACTCCAAGTTAGTATTCTATCCTTATAAAGGATGTGGCTTTAGTCCATAGTGTCTTGGTTGCTTATGGTAGTATTGTTTGGATACTATTGATGGCATGCATAGCTTTGGTACATTCATGCTCACTTAGTTTTACGATTCTGACTAAATTATGATCTTACTATTATTTTCTATAAGGTAAATTTATCCCCACTTTTTAATGTTAAATATATTATTTTATAAAGGGAATTGTACCACCTTATTAGATGATTTATGAGCTTTTAGTACTAAAAAGGTGGTTTTGGAAATTAGATTGAGATTGATTCAAGTTTATTATTTATCCACTCTTTCACTAATATTTACTTTAGTTGAAAAAGATCTTGATTGTTTTTACTCTTTAATATAAATTTAGTCTCAAAGTTGATCTCATGTAACGGATTTACATACTTGCAGTTTTTTAGCCACAGTTTGAGGCCGTGCATTTATTATATATATATATATATATGAAGTAGACTAATTATGATGAATGTTGGAAATCCTAGATCAGGACTAGTTCAATATATGTGAATATTCCTAAATCCCATAGGGCCCTTTTGGTCTGTAAGCCATCGTGTTTGAGAAGAGTTGTCACTGAAGGTCCTATCTTTGTAAACTATTGAGCTGGAGAAGGTGTATACATTGGGTATGTTATGAAACATGGATCGATTATGTTAATATTGATTTACGTGAATTCATTCATTCATATCCATTGTTTATCACCAGTATGTTATTTGGTGATTGTATCTATCAACCTTATCGTGGTTGCATTGGTATAGGCTATGATTTTTGTTTGTTAAGTTTTTGTTGATTCTCTTGGGTTTATAGGGCCCCGGTTAGGTATTTTTTGTAAGGACTCATTAGATATTTTGTGATTATTATTATTGTTAGTTCGTGGCAAACTGATTATGGACTAGTATTAAGGTTGGAGCAATGATTCTAATCCTTTTCCCTTTTTATGGTAGTTCATATTGCGGTCAATGTATTTGTAGTTAGACATTTTTAATATAGGTCCTGTTCATGATATAGTTAGTTTTCCTACATGGTTAGGATTTCCTAGAGAGGTTAGATTGGCGACCTTTGGGACACTTTGGTTGTATGTTTTAGTTAGTCTTGTATACCTATAAGTATATATGTATCTAACTATGGTATTATTATCTGTCCCTCTCTTACCTTGTTTATTCATTATTTATATGTATTCTTTGCCCGTTTATATAATTATATATCCTTCATCAACCCCTTTATTTATATATTGTCTAGTGATATAAGGTATAGTACTTTAGTTCTTGAGTTCAACTAGAATGGGATAGTTTATCCTTTCTAACTCTCTAGCTTTGTCATGTTAGCTTCCTTGATAGTGTCTTGTAGTTAAGATTTTTGCTTTGCATCTTATTTATACTTTCATTATATTTGGAGCTCAATCAGCAGTTGCCTACTAAGTACCATGTGTTTCGTACTCATACTACACTTCCATAGTTTGTATATCATAGTACGAGTTCTATTGGTGTGTGAATCATCTAGAAAACCTATGGATCAAAGCTTTAGGGTGAGCTCCTTGTACTCAAAAAAGTAATTATTCTCTCTCATATGGGTTTTACTAATCTCTATGGTGTATTAATAGATGGGTTGTACATGTGTATTTATTCAATATTTGACTTTGTACACTTATTGTATTAGAATCTCTTATACTAACTTCAACAAGTCTTGGGGTTGCTTTATACATTAGCCCCTTTATTATATTTATTTTATTATTTTCATTCATTTCTCTTGATAGTCCATTACTAGTAGTTTCAGACTACTAGTTGGCTTACCTACAGGTGCATTATAGTAGGTGCCACATGAGCTGAGAAATTGGACCGTTATACAATAAAACATGGTATTAATGTGATAAAGGCCTTATTATATATTGTTATGTTAATGTATGAATCTTTTTAGGTGTTTTGTATTTGGTTGTCTCCATAGTTGATTGTAATGTGAATTATGTGAATATAGATGGTGATAAAGAGATTATGTAAGCCTATAATCTCATAGTTTGGCCTAAATACAATAAAAAGAGTAAACTTGATATTATGTGCATTTGGAAAATGGTTGACATTGAACATATACTTATTAGATGCAAATAATTACTAGTTAATAGTATCCCTTTGAAATGATATAAGAAGTTTAATGATTGGATAATATAGTAGAGACTTAAACACAGCGATGACTTGAAAGTAAGGGTTGTTATATAATAGCAGAATCATAAGTCTCGATGAAAATAAAGATGGATTGGACTAGTTAATGAATTTATGATTGTCAAACTATTGAATGTACACTCCTATAGGCTTGAGTTACAAGTTATCTGCTGGTCTTTAGGCGTATTTATGATTTTGAGTGTTATATAATGATTTTTTTAACAAAAAATGATGAACTATATTTTGACCAAGTGTTTGGAGTGCTATCTACTTTTAGCTATCCATGAACAAGAAAGTAAATTATTGAATGATATCTTTAGTGTCAGTCACATATAATGAGGATATATTGGTATGTATTGGTATTTATACATCTTCATGAGATTTAAATTCATTATTATGGGATATACATATTTAGACATCTTCATGGGATTGGTTGATATAAATTTTGCAGAGACTAGATATTTGGAATCACTGGTAAATTGACAACATCTCATTTTCTATAGGTCTTGGCTAGTGGGTTACCATAAGACCTTAGTATGTGTGTGCAAGGTATTAGTTTGTGTGATGGCAATATGAGTTAACCAGATTTATGTGTTATCTGATATTACATTTGGTTCCTTGAATGAACCAAGTTTATATGTTATCTAATATTATATTTAATTTCTTGGGTGAATTGGGTATATGTGTTATCTATTATTATATGAGGTTCCTTGGTTTTTGTATTGTCAAATATTATATATTATTCCTTGAGTGAATCGGGATCATGTGTTATCTAATATTATATTTGGACCCTTATGTAAACATAATTTATATGTTATTTGATATTAAATTTTGTTCCTTAGGTGAATTGGAATTATGTGTTATCTGATATCATATTTGGTTCTTTGAGTGGACAAGGTTTATATGATGACTTGTAATGTTTTGGTTCCTAAACAAACTGAGAATTATGTTTTCTAACTTGCTTATTATATTTGATCCTTAAGTGGTTTGGGCTAAGGACATCAAGAAATGGCATATATTTTGTTATTGTCTACTTACTGGTTATTTGATGAATGGTGTTTTGCTATGAGTTATAGTTTTGTTGACTTATCTTATTGTTGTTAGTCATGGTTTGTTTACTAGGCTTATTGCTGGCAGTCATGGTATTGACTTGGTATATATTTATAATGACTTACACTTGACTAAATTCTTGATATTGTCATGAGAGGCTAAGTAGTAATGTAACTGAAGTAATTGTTAATTGTGCATAATTGTACTTGTTTACAAGGTTATTTGTTTTTATTTATTATTAAGGTTAAATGAGGGTTAAGTATTGGGTTTAATATGACGGACGACATTTGATTTGAAGGGTAATGAATGATTAGTGAGAATAAGTGTGAATTGTATAAGGGGAATGTCAATAGTACTAATTTATTATTGGTAATGTATTGGATACAGCTAAGTCACCAAGAATAAGTACTGAAATACTCTGAGGTAACATAAGTTGTTAGTCATGTGACTCTTAAATTGTTATATAAGTATTCATGCTTTCTTTTTGTGATTTCTACATTTTATTTACATTATCAAATCTTTGTTGGCCTATAATACTTACTAGTACTTGTTCTTTGTACTAATACTACTCTTTTTGTACTCATTTTTATGGTAAAGTCTCGTTGTTGGGTCAGTTCATGTTACAGAAGGAGTTGTGGCCTTGGATTGTCATTTACCTATTGGAATCTCTTGTACCTATTAGACTAGGTTCTTGGGGAAAGTTTTCATTTTGTATTCCAAGTTCCGGTAAATCGCTTGTAATAAAGAAAATCATTTTATTATTTCTTATTAACTTTCACATGTATTTCAAATTAGGTTGTAAGGATTCTCCTGTCTTTGTGAATTAGAGTAGGTGCCCACACGAATTGGATAGGTGGGCCGTGACAAGGTCCTTTGAAAATGTTGTATTTTATTCAAGTTAAAAACTTGTATATTGTGAAGATATTAAAATGGATTGGATAGTAAGGGGTGTTCCTACAGTGAGTATGAATAGTACCCGCATGATCTCGTAATTTGGGGTATGACAATTTTATACCATTTTCTAATTTTTCTGCACCTTAATCTTGCTAGCTTGTAGTTATTACTCAATATAGTATTTCTTCAGGAATGGGTATAATAATGCCCTACATATTTTTATATTTTACTATTTTGGAACCTTGTACACTAAAAAGTTTGATTGTTGTTTATCTGCAGCCATTGATAAATAAACTAAAACAATTGTGATTAAAGGTTTAGTGATATATGATATATCAAACTAAGTAGAATTTTACTTTGTGTGTTTATTTAATGAGGACTACTGATGATTTTACTTTGTACACAATGTTGTCTAGTTAGATGACTACTGGAGAGTTAGCTTGCCTATATTTCATTGAAATAGTAAAGTATTAACTTTAAAACATGGCCAAAAAATACATGGTTTGACTATCACTGTCATTTCTTAGTAATCGATAATGAGTTTAGTAAAAAGGAAAATGAATGCCGAAAGAATAATTTTAAAAATGACTTGTCACCTTCATCCATGTCAGGATATGAGATTTGGGAGAGAGTTTGTTACTATATATATATATATATATATATATATATATATATATATATATATAAGCTTCACCTTCTAGAGTTTCAAGATATGGAGTTGATCATAATTAGACTAAAGAATGCATATTTTTGGAGTAACCATATCATAAGGATAATCTTCAACATAACTTCATGTGATATATACTAAAAAAATCATTTTAATAATTTATTCAACACAATGATGGATTTTAAGGGAAAAAAAAGATAATCCAAAAGCTATAATGGATATAAAGAAATATTATATGAAAAAGAAGTTGTCATTGCATGAATCACAACATGGTAATTGTGAAAGTCAATTATACATTCACATTTTATGAGAAATGAGAGATATGTGAGTAGTTAAATTGAATATAATGAGGTTATATTAAAGGTTTGCTAATTGTACAAGTATGATTGTCAATTCTCATTGTGGTTGTAATTGTTGTGATGTCTGTTGCTATAATACGATGGGTTGATATTTGGGAATCTTCACAAAATTAGGTTTAATATTGTGAGATGAAAAAGTAATTAGACATCTTCACAAGATTTATATTTATTATTATGGGATGTACTGCTGTTTGGACATCTTTATGGAATTGGTTGATAAAAGGTTGGAAGCCATAAGATCCTTTGGATTTTCTATACATGGATAAGAACTCATCCCCTGTATTTCATGGATAGTGGGCACTCATAAGACCTTTAGTATATGTGTACAAGGTATTGGTGAGTTATACCATTCGTTGAGTGAACCTAGTTGACGTGTTATGTGATGTAATATTTGGTTTCTTGATTGAACTGAGTTTATATATTGTTTTATCTTTTATTTGGTTCTTTGAGTGAATCGGGTTCATGTGTTATCTGATATCATTTTTAGTTCCTTAGGTTATTTTTATCCCTAGTCCACCAATTATACCTACCAGTATGTGTTATTTATACTGATACTACTCTTGTTATACTTTTTTCAGCAATGTTGTGTGGTGTAGGTTCAAGTGATGTTTCTTAAATAACATGATTTATGGTCTCCAACAACTTCTAACCTTTGCATTCCTATGGTAGGAGCTATGTCCTTGTGTTATCATTTACCTATTAGAAGCTCTTGTACCTATTTAGACTAGGTTCTTGGGGAAAGTTTTTATTTTATGTTCCATGTTTTTGTAAATTGGTTGTAAGAAATAAAAGTATTTTATTGTTTCTTAGTGACCTTCACATATATTTTGAAATAGATGGAAATTATCGTTTTATCTAGGTGGATTAGAGTAGGTGCCCAAAGAATTCGGGTAGTTGGGTCATGACAAGGTCCTTTGAAACTGTTATATTTTAATCAAATTATTGACTTATATGTTTTGAAGATATCAGATATAATTATTACATTTAATTTAATTGATTTCTATAATAATGTTGTTTTCAATAAGTTCTACTCAAAACTCAATTGGTAGTAAAAGGTGCCCTTATAGAGTTAGACTCAAATAGTACCTGCATGATCTTGTAATATGGGTTATGAAAATTTTATACCATTCTACAAATTTGATGCACCCTATGCTTAATGTCATGTATTCCTTACTCCGTGTAATGCAAACATCTTTACTTCAAACTCAACATTATGGGTTGAGATGTTCCTTTCATGAGGCTTTAACTACCTCAGAGCATAAGTAGTGACATCCCTATCCTATATCGACACAACACCCAAGCCAAAAGTAAAGCATCAGAAAACACAATGAACTGCTTACCATAAATTGTTAACAAAAGGATAGGCGTTGCAGTTAAAAGTGTCTTGGGATTTTGAAATCTCTCTTCACATTGATATAACCCTACCAATAAAACTTTCTTCTGAGTCAACCTCGTCGAGTCTGTTGCAATGTATGCAAAGGTTGTGACAAACCTATGGTAATAACTCGCAAGACCTACAAAGCTCCTTAACTGTATTACTGAACTAGGCTGAATCCTATTTTTAACTGCCATAATCCTTTCGAGGTCCACCATTACCCTCTTTTTGAAAGTGACATTCCCCAATAAAGCAACTGAACACAATAAGAATTTATACTTTGAAAATATGGAAAATAGTCCCTTCTCCCGTTGAATCTCCAAAACTCTGCGAAGATGACCTACATGCTCCTCCTTACTCTTGGAGGAGATTATAATATCATAAATAAACACAATAACAACAAAATCCTAGAATGACTAAAGGATACCATTCTTCAAGAACATAAAGGCTTCATGGTATTTGGTTAGACCGAAAGGCATCACACAAACCTCTTAATTATCATACATAGTTCTAAAAGTTATCTTTGGTATATTCGTAGACATAATTTTAAATTAATGATAACTAGACCACTAGTCAATTTTAAAAAAACATCATCACACCATGTAACTAGTAAAACTAGTTATCTATTTGAGGCAAGGGAAATTTTTTTATAGTTACCTCATTCAGCTCTTTATAATCAGTGAATATTCCTATACTACCATACTTCTTCTTAACAAAAAATTTTGGAGGACCTTGAGGTGAAGCACTTGGTTTAATAAAACCCTTGACAAGTAGTTCCTGTCATTGAGTTTTGAGATCCTTCAACGCCATTGGACCCATTAAATAGGGAGAAATTTATATAGGGTGAGTTCCCAGCTCTAAATCAATACAAAAATCAATATCTCTATCTGGAGGCATCTTTGATAGATCTGAAGAAAACACATAATGCAATTGAAAAACTATCAAAACTGAATCTATAAAAGGGGACCCCACACTCACATCCCACGGATAAGCTAAAAACATTGAACACCCCTTCCCCACTAACCTTCTAGCCTATTCAAATGATAAAATTCTTATTGTCTTAGCCTTACACACTCCCCTCCACTCTAGTTCATCTATTCTTGAAATTTCCAAAGGTATTGTCTTATCATTATAGTTTAAAATAGAGTGATACAAAGATAACTAGGTCATACAAAAAATTACATCTAAGTTCCACATATCTAGAAGAATCAAGTCTATCTATGTTTGAAACCCATAAACAACATAGAAAAAGAGTGGTAAACATGGGTTACTACCATAGACTCACCAATTGGAGTAGACACATAAATAGGTAATCAGGTACATCACAAACTAGATTCAAACCCACTATAAAATGAATAATTACATAAGAATAAGTAGACCCTAGATAGAAAAAATAAAAGCCACCTGTTGATGAGTAGAAATAACACATTTGATCACCGTATCAGAATCCTTGTCATTAATATTTCTCAAAAAGGCATAATAGTAAGCCTAATCATCAATCTGAGTTAACTTTTACCCCGATTGTGCTCCCCCTACACTGTTATTTCCTAGACCACCCCAATTACTTTTCTAATTTTCCCATCCACCCTGTAGATAGACGCTACCATTTTATCCTTCTCTTCTACCCATTATAACTATATCCCAAGTATGTGGTTGCACCTGGGCATTCACCTATATCATAGGGCACTCCCTTGTAAATTGACCACCCATACCATAATAATAACATCATCACTCAAGAAAAGTCTGACTGGGAGAAGAATAAGAAGATTAAAATCCTATGCCTAAGAATAAACCTTACCTAGAACTATAGTAATAAATTGGCAAGGTTGACTTAATTAGGTGGGCTAAATAGGCTTACTGATTGTGACCCTTAGTAATACCCATTGAAATTCCCAACATTCTGTGACTTCTTGGCTAACATCTTAGCCTAAACTACTTGGATAGCCCCCATAAACTTCTTAATATAATTTGACACTTCTTTGAACCCCTTCTCTATAGAATTCATATGCACAAACATAACTTAAAGATCAAAATTTAAAACTTTGACATAGTATCAAATCATCTCCTCAGCAATAGAAAATAACTAAGTAGCATAGTAGGAAAAAACAGAGAGCATAGACTCAAAGACCACAACTAAATATCTTAATCCAATGCTAAAAAACTTACCCTAATTATGATCGCGGTGGGCCAGTGGAACATATGTTTCTAACAACAAAACATAAAACTACTCCAAGTTAATGGAGGTAAAACTAGTGACTGATATTTAACAAATACCCTCAACCATTGCATATAATTTAAAAAACCCTGGGTTTTTGCCCTTGGATTTTTCCTAAGCTTTAAGCTCACAATAGTTGTAAATACTCATCACATGAGCCGTATGGTTCGAGTATGGGCCAGGTGACCTAACTTTGAAGGTGTCTAGTGAATGATGGTTAGTTTTATATTATGGGCACGACTTGGTAGGTATTGGTCATGTGGTTTGGTAATGTATTGTTGGGTTGATCCTTCTCTTAATCTAAAACTTAGTCACTTGACTTGGCTCTGAGTATGAGTAGCTCACTAAAAGTCATGAGGATAAGGTATGAGTAGTATAGTATAGTCTTATGTTATCCAGTGTCCAACCCCTTTTGATTCTGTCTTAGGTACGACTAGACCATATGAGTCGTATGGTCTGATCATGAGTTAACAAGTGAGCTGTAGTTGGACAAAATATGATATCCAACCTTTTGTTCTGGGTACGACTAGATGTCACCAGTTGTATGATGTGGTGATGAGTTGGAGGGTCAACTCATACCTAACTGCGAGAATTTTTACAATTTAAGTTAGGGTATTCTTAATAATTCCCCTAATAACCCTTTTGACCCCACAACATAAAACACCTTTTAGGCATCCTTCACCTATTATTTTTAATTAAACATACTCCACATACTCTTATATTTATCTCAAGATCTTGATTCAAGAAAAGGCTAGGGTTTCTTCAAGGTGACCAATTAAGGCTCTCAAAGGTGGTTTCTCTTTGTCCTCTGTAGTGTCTAAGGCATGTTATTCACCCCCTTCCTATTTCATCTAAAAGCATGTTTTAATGATTATTTTGTATCGTATTATTGTAGTAATGTTTTGGTATTAAAATATATATTGGGAGTCTTGGTTTTTGATGGTTTGATAATGTTTTCCCATGTTTATCTTATGGATATCATGTTATAAATGTGGTTAGAACATGGGGTTGCATAGGAATGGTCAATTGATACTTGGTTTTAATTTTGGAATCTATATGCCCTCAATATGTTAGATAAAATGCCAATGAGAGTAATTTGTCTCATAGTTTTACTTTTATTGAAATCTTTGCTTTGTATAATATGTTAATGGAACTTATATTTGTTTGTTTAGTTTATTATGATTTTTGAAAGGCCTTGGTGTGTTTGGATTTTGTTTAATAAGTAATCATGTGGAGTACATGGGAATCTCCTAAGTGTTGGCTTATGACATTTCATGCAAGCTATAGTTGGTGTGATGATAAGACTTGATAATGCCTTGGTAATTAACTTTTGAAATGGGTGGTTCGATTATATGATAAAGGTTTTAATTATACAATAATGGTGGGTTATGATAGCTAACAATGATGGTGTGTGTTAGCTCGATAAACACTAGAAATGCATGTTTGTTGACATGAGGGTTAGTTATGGTGACCATATTCATATGGGGCACACAGGAATCCCCAAAGTTTATACTTGTATATATGTATCATAGAGGGCAAAGGTTACACTGGAATCCCCACCCCAATGATATCTCTAATTCGTGTGGTTGCACATACTGGGGCTCATTAAGGGGTAATACAGGACCCATATAGCCCATGGGTGGTTTTATCTCTAATTCGTGCGGTTGCACACTGGGGCCCATTCATGGGTAATACAGGACCCATATAGCCCATGGGTGTTTTTTGGAAAGTCAAGCTACACAGCCTAGGTAAAGGTTTTAAATGCATGCTAAACTCTGTTCTCTTTCCCTATATGGTATATATGTATCTGTGTATGTGATTGCTTATGGTTATTTAATTTGGATTTGAATATTGGCATTCTTTTATCCTTATTCCTGAGTATATACTAGTATTCATCACTCTCACCATCTGTGAGTGTTGTATCTACATGCAATGCAAGAACTGGCCATACTACT
>NC_061119.1:120447701-120456273 GCF_002878395.1 Capsicum annuum
ATACGATCTAAGTTTATTTGTCTCATGATTCATATTTTATAAGTTATCACTTCTCAATTTAATATGTATGATTTGATCATGAACACTTCAAGGGAATCTAAAACTCTCAGCATGAATCAGCTCCTTAAAGCAAATAAAGTCAAGTCAGCTCAGAATTCAGTTTCATGATAGAAGTTTAAATATTTCAGCTCAGCTATATCCCTTATTAGAAGATGTATTATGTCCACATTATTCCATAACTTTAATACTTCAACATTCCTACCCATCATTTGGGGACGAATGATCCCAAGGGGGAGATAATGTAACACCTCATATTTCTGGCTAGAACGAAAACCATCATTTCTACACGTAGATGATCCAAAAGCCATAAATCCTATGCAAATTTGGCATGTTAATCAATTATGTAGTGTGGGAACCTATATGACCATGAATTGAGATCATAGAGGTCCCCAAACTCAAGGACGAGTTGAAAGCTTTCCGATCGTTTGAGTTTGAGTGAGCGTCAAAACTTGGGTCAACTTCAATCGACCATAACTCTTTGTATATAACGAATTATAGGGCCTACTATATATCAACTGAAGCTCTTCGAAATAGCTTTCCAACGATACCAATTTTTCCAAAATCCGATACCCAAGCAAAAAGTTATGGCCATTTTTGTGACTGAGATAATAGCATCACGCGATTAGTGTGTGACGTATGCACCCAATTTCCAGGTGTTGTTTACGTATTTTTAAGTGTAAAAGTGGCATTTTCCACCCCCTATTCATCCATAACACGGGATTAAATCCTCCAAACACCAAAATAACAATATTTTCACTCAAAATCATCAAAAACATTCCTTAGGGTTTCAACCTAAAGATCAATATATCTCAAGATTTAACAGTGGGTTTTCCTTAATTCTTCAAGATTCGGAATCCCAATTTTAAGGGCTACAAGAAGCACCCATCAATCGTACGTATAGCATCCCAAAAGTTAGAGTTCATTCAAAATCTTCTAATATAAGGTACACGGGGTTTTCCAAAAATCTCATGGGCACAGAAATCTTCTTTTAATTATGCAAAGGGTTTTGAAATTATGATTTTAAGAAAATGGTTTTGAATTTATGATTATAAATATGTTTTAGAAGCCTTGATGATATTATTTTGGACTTTATGCCTTCTCCCAAATTGATTTGAAATTATATATATATGTAAGCATGTGTTTTAAGGTTGATGATTGAATTGAGAGCATTACTCATGAAAAATCCCTCTCTTGTTATGATTTTCCTTTACTTATGATATGCTAGGAATTGTTTTGAATGCATCTTGAAAAGCATGATATGAAATATCTTGTGTAATGTTATATTTGGATTATGATTTTGATTTCAAAAGAGAGGGTTGTTTATGTTGATGAATGTTGAACATAAACATATAATGAAAAGAGTTGCATGGTTTGTTAAAGATTATGTGATCACCACATTGTTATTAAAAGAATGATAATGCTTGCATAGTTTTGACTTATGCTTTTGGAACATGAAATCTCTTACACTATTTGCATATTTGGGTGGTTTGGATTGAGTTTTTGATGAAAGAATCATGCATAATGGATTATGGATCATAAATAGGACTTGCAAGTCTCGGTGTGATGACACCAACTCAGATAATGCCATGGTAATTCAGAACAGAATAGAATAAATGTTTGAAATCAAATTTTTAGATTTTGAAACTAGAATGATACATGTTTCAGAATAGACTAAAATTAGGCATAAAGAGAGGTTAGGTGGTTCCCCAAAGAAGGAACGATTTCAAACAACTCATTGCCTAAACTCATGATTTTTTGATCCGAGTGTATTATTATATATTGGCCTAATGCTCTGTGGCGTATTAGACTCAGACACTCTAAACCTTGTGGCACACTTGAGTTAGGGGCTTTCTCACCAAGTCAATGGCAGATTCTATATAGCCAGTGGAATATCAGACTTGTAGGGGAGTTCCACCTAACTCAGAAGTAATACAAAGATCAGAAACTACAATGACAGAAAGATTTTATGTTTTCAAAAAGGCCTATGTGTTTAGAATTATATCTTTCATGATGTTTATGACTAGCTCTCAACTATTTTATTTATATAAATATTTATTTTGGTTGGCTCTGTGTACTAGTACAATTGTACTGACCCCCTACCTCCAAGGTCTAAAGCTTAATTTAGATGCTCTGCTAAGCCATAGAGTTTTCAGACAGCAGTGATGTGTGCAATTAATAAGCCTTCTTTATTCCAAAAGTTCTATGTCTTTCAGATTATGTTATTTATTTTGGTTTAGGTCTACTGAGGGCCTTGTTCCAGTTTCAGACAGTTGTTATTTTGAGATGTAGTAGAGATTTTGCATACTAGTTCAGACATTGTCTAGTTGCTGTTGGGCTTTACATCCACATTATAAATTAAGTTCAGGCTTATAACCATGATTCCATTTCATTATGTATTTTCCGTACTTCTTATTTGTATATGAATGGTGTTTATGATTACAAGTTAGAAGGTCTCTCGGGCCTTCATGGTTCAGGATATCCATCATGGCCAGGGCTCTAGCTCGGGTCGTGACATTCTAAGTAATGGTGGAAGGCTTATGTGGAATATCGATTTCAAACTTTACCTATTTGTCATAGACATAGTTCAATACCCTATTAATAGCGAAGTATATGCCATGTACCTTGTGTGAAAAGAAAAGGGATGAGTTTCTAACCCTTGAGCAGGACAACATATTTGTTGCAACCTACAAGGATAGGTTTCATGCCTTGTCAAACTATACTACTCAATTGCTGAGTATTGAAAAGGAGGGGATTCAATTTTTTGTGAAAGATTTGATACTGACATGTAGGTTATGATATTATAGATGACTTTTTCACAGATGAATCTAATTGATGTTGCTGACTTAGTAAAGAGAGTGTAAAGATTTAAACAGGTTAGATAAGCAAAAATCACAGTAAAGAAGGCCTAAAATATGAGCAACTTTATCGGATCCCACACTAGAGGCCATGGTTATAAGATTTATCCAAATTATCTAATATAATTATCTCTTTTAGTATATATAGAGGGTCTATCAAGGACCAATCAATAGGTTTCAAATGTGGGAATCCAAGTGGCTTTATATCCTTCTATCAATCGACCTACATTAAGTTGAGCTTGTTTTAATTATAAAGGTGTTAAGCACTCTAAGAGTGATTATCGTAAAGGTAGGTAGGTAGTTTTTTAGGGGCATACAAACTCTAAAGCAATTATTTCGACGGGTAGAGGTGGTGGTGATAATGGTAGAGGTCATTCACAGGGTGGGTAGGATGGTTATTAGGGTGGCCATAGTAGAAAGCAATGTTGTGGCAATACAGAGAGAGGTGGTACACAAATTGATAGAAAGGTTATTCAGATTGACGATAGATCTTATTATTATTCTTTTCTATGTAAATCCAAGGTGGAGGATCCTGATGCAGTTATTATAGATTCTATTGTCATATATTATCAAACGGCTACTATATTGTATGTAATATGATTTACCTTAGGTATACATATGGTGTGTAATATGCCTGACTCACCTATGTATGTATCTACTTTAGTTAAAGACTCAGTGGTAGTGACTCTAGTATATCGTGTTACTCTGTGATGTTTATGGATTTTTCAACTTAGGTAGATTTGGTGATTCTAGATATGCTAGATTTTAATATCATCCTAGGTATGACTTGGTTGTCCACATATCATGATGTACTAAATTGTAATGCTAAGACTATGACCTTATATATATCAGGAATAGATAAGATAGAATGATAAGGTGTTTTCAAGTCTGGCCCTATAAAAATAATTTTTTTCTTTCATGCTAAGAAGCTAGTAAAGAAGGGGTGTTTGGCCTTTTTGGCACATTATCAAGAACATAGTATAGAGAGCCCCTTGATTAAGTGAGTTCTCATAGTGTCGAAGTTTCAGAAGGTGTATCCCACCAACTTTCTTGGTATACCTTCAGATGGGGAAAGTGACTTTTACAGTAATTTAGAACCAAGTACTCGCTCAATCTCTATTCCTCTCTATAGGATGGCTCCGATTGAGTAGAGAAATCTTAAGACTCAATTGCAAGAGTTACTTAATAAGTGATTCATTCATCCAAGTGCTTTATGTTTTGCTGATCCATTGTTCTTTGTTAAGAAAAAATATGGTAGTAAGGGAATATGTATAGACTATCAATAGTTGAATAAGGTGTCCATCCAGTATAAGTACTCATTGCCCCAAAAAATGTTTTATTTGACTAATTGCAGGGTGTTTTAGTGTTCTTAAAGATAGATTTGAGGTAAGGGTATCACAAGTTAAAGATTTAATGTGAAGATATCCCTAAAATAGCATTCAAGACTCGTTATGGGCATTATGAATTCTTAGTAATGTCCTTTGGATTGACTAATGTACCAGCAACATTTAAGAGCTTGATGAGTGGTATTTTCATATCTTTCTTGGATTTATTTGTTACTATCTTCATTAAAGACATTTTGATTTACTTTTAGATTAAGAAAGAGAATGCATATCACTTGCGCATAGTCTTAGGTATTTTAATACTTTATGCTAAATCTCTATATATATATTTTGAAGTGTATGTGTGGTTGTATCTTCTTATTTTGTGATTGAACATGTTACGGTGTGGGTTTATAATGGAAGATGAACTGTTAATGGTCTATCATCACAAAATTAGTAGATTTTAAGGAGTATAAAAGGGGGTTGGAAAAAAGGTGGTATAATACTTGGTTTGGGATAAGGGAGGTAGACATTAGTTGTCTAGGTTATTTGATACATGGACTGAGATCATACCTTCTAGGTCATGGCTAATAGGCATTTATAAGACCCATAGCATGTGTGTATATGCTATTGGTGATTTTGATGATTCCATGAGTGAACCTAATTATGAGTGGTTGTTATTTTAGCTCCATGAGTGAACCGGATTATGTGTGATTGTTATTTTTGTTCCTTGAGTGAACCGGGTTATATTATTGTTGTTTATTTGATCCATGAGTTGTCCAGACTCTAGAAATACTTGAATCGAGTTGATATTGGTGAAGTTCAATAAAGAGGCAATTGTAAAATAGTTGAATTAACTGTTTATGAATTATGGTATTTGACTAGGTTTAATATTTATACTTGTTCGCTGCTTTCTATTTTACAAGATCAGTTGCTACTAAAAGACTATGTGAATCTATATTTGTTATGTATTACATCATTGCTCTTGTTAAAAAATAATTTTTTATGTGTTCATATTAATATAATTGAGTAAGCTATGACCCTACCATTACATAGTGGTTTTTTAATAATACTACATGTGCTCTTTTTTTTGTTGAGTGCAGAGCATTTTTTAGTGGCTAAAATAAGACCTCAACTATATACAGTGGCCAATTCATACTTAAAGGTAATTTGTTGATGACACTAAGTAGGAACCTAATGTAGTAGCCCTAATTAGGGGATAAGACTAGGATCACAGTTGAGACCGAGGTAGAGATAGAAGACAAAGAGTGGCTCTGTCCAGAGGGCATGCTAGAGAACCATCTCCTAAGCTAGTAATCAAAAAGTTGATGTGGCCAATTAACTAGAGGGTGGGGACCATCCAAGGTCCATCAAGGTTTTGTTGCTACTCCAATGCTATAGGTTGTTCTAAGTTAGGTTTTGAGCAATTTGGTTAGCATTTCTCTTACTCTACTGGGTTTACTAGATAGTTTTCAAAAGATAAAAGGTATTCAACAACCATGAAAGGTTCTTATTATGGATTTTTAGACTCATAAGGAACATCCTACAGTTGTTGTGCCCCTACAGATTGAGGTGTTATCTACCATACTTATTATTCCGTCTGTGATTCCTAGTCCACTGATGTTTGCTAATGAGCATAAGAGGTTTGGGAGATTTATGAAATTGACCTATCTCAATAATTATAGTGCTATTAATGGGGCAGCATATCAATTCTTGGTCAGTGTCATGAGAGGTTACATAACCTCAATTTTCTTGAGTCGTATGGTGTTAATTATACCATCTTTCAGTTGATTGGTGCATGTAAACAATAGTGGAGGTCCGTTCTTGGTTATAGTCTAGTGGGTTCTCCCTCTTGGACTTAGACCCAATTCTCAAAGGTGTTTCTAGAGAGGTATATTCCCTTTAATTTGAAGGACCGTTTGATGAATAAGTTTAATAATTTTGAGTAGGGCTCCATGATTGTTGTTGAGTATGGGGCCTATTTCCATGATTTGTCTAGGCATGCTATAGATAGTATCTCTATAAAAAGTTAAAGGATCAAAAAGTATGTGAAGGGATTGACATTAACTCTTTAGTTAGCTATGACTCAATTAGTGACCACATATATCTCCTTTCATAGCATCATGGATCATACAAAGAAAGTCTATGGTATTTGCTCGTGTACTCAGGGTAGCGAGGGTAAAAGTTTTTATCGATATGGCTGTTTTAATGGTTACTCATCTCCAGGAAGGGATTCTTAAGACATATATACTAATGGTTACAACATCAAACTAATTTAGGTAGTGGTATAGGATTAAGATTATGGGTTTGTAGGTTCTAAGGCTTTGAATGGTCAAAGGTTGTGTCATGCAGACTGAAGGTGTCATTTTGGTTCGTTAGGTTATGGAAGTATTTTTTTTTCTTTCCTCTAAAGGATGATTCATCTAGAAAGCTATGTTATATATGTAATTAGTTATGTCACTTAGTGAGAGCTTTCCCCCTAATGTGTGTTAGGTCCTCCATATACAGGTTTATAGCTTCATCCTAATTAGAGACAAGAATCTTTGTCCATAAGGGGTGACAGTGTAGTAGAAGTGAATCTAGAGGTAATAGGGGTTAATCTTAAGGATATCGTGGGGGTGAAAGAGGATTTACTCAATGTGACAATAGACATGGAAAGTTCTCAAGAGATTTAAGGTGATGGCCTCTGATGCTATCATCAAAACTATTGTCCTTCTTTGGTGTTGCTTATTTCTCTTATGTGTCTATATATATTTTAATTTTGGTATTAATTCTATGTATGAGTTCCTTACCATACCAGTTCCTTATTCAATGGTGGATTGGTGTACCAATCTTACGTGGTGACTTTTTGGGGGTATGACACTCGATTGATAGGTTTTGAGAAGTTCAATTCTATTTAAGAGATTATTGATAGGTTGACCAAATCAGTACACTTTGTATTTATAAAGATGAATTACAATGTAGAAAAGTTAGACAAGATCTACATAGAGATATTTTTCAGTTACATGGCATGCCTATCGCCATTATCATTGATAGAGGTACTCAGTCTACCTTAAATTTTTAGAGTTTAAAGCAGCGTGAGTTGGGGACCCAGCTAGATATGAGCATAATATTTCTCCCTCAAATAGATTTCCAATCAAAAAGGACCATTAAAGTGTTAGAGAACACTCTTCAAACATATGTTATGGATTTCGATAGTTATTGGGGTAAGTTATTTCCATTAGGAGAGTTTGCCTACCACAAAAATTACTATTCCATCAGATGGTGCCTTTTAAGGCTTTGTATGGGAAGGGGTGTAGATTTCTTATGGGATGATTTGATTTCTTCAAATTAGACTTTGGGATACTAAATTGTTGAGAGACTAGATAGATCGAGTGAGATTGAATAAACAGAGGCTTATGATAGCGAAGAATCGCCAAAAGAATTATGATGATCGATGAGGTCGTGATGTGTAGTTTCTGCTAGGTTTCAGCAATTGAGTGTGTGATAAGGTTTAAGGATAATATATAGCATAGTATGAGGTTCACTGGACCTTTTGAGATTTTTGAGAAGGTTAGGGAAGTGGTCTATAGGTTGGCCTTACATATGAACTTGTCAGCGGTCCATCAAGTATTTCATGTGTCAATGTTAAAGTGGTACCATTATAACAATTCTCAAGTGATCTAGCTATATTATATTGTTTTAGACTGTGTTTTGACATTTGAGGAGAATCTTATTGCTATTTTTGATACGCTGACTAGAAAGTTAAGATCTGAGACTATCGACTCAGTTAAAGTTCAGTGGAGGTATCATGTGATTGAGGAGGCTTCATGGGATACTAAGTCTAATTTGCCGAGTAAATACCCCTAGATTTTCGACGATTCAAGTACTTTTAGTAATTTTTTGTGTAAGGATGAACGTGTATTTTAGTAGTGGATAATGTAACAATCCTCGTAGTGATTTTAGTATTTTTTATGTTTTGACCATTTTGCCCATCTTAATTTTTCATTTATACCACTTAAGAGATCAAGGGATGGTTTGTACAGTTCCTAAAGCATTTGAGAGTGATATATAAGAGTTTGTGATCTTAATAAGTTTTTAAAGTGATAAACTTGACTTTGGTCAGCATTTCAAGATTTGAGCCTTGAATGATAATTCTTTCATTTCCATTAATTATATAATGATGATTATGGGTTACTAGTATGGTTGTTTTTGGTTTTGAGGTTGTATTATTATTTTCAATAGTTTGGGAAAGAAATTTGTTTTATTGGCCTAAAGTAGTCTCAAGGTGAAAATTATTGTAATTACCTCTTTTGCTAAATGTGGTGGTTTTATTAGTCAAGAACGTCAAATTAG
>NC_061119.1:120459273-120516888 GCF_002878395.1 Capsicum annuum
TCTTTTGCTAAATGTGGTGGTTTTATTAGTCAAGAACGTCAAATTAGTCTAGTAGTATTATAGGTTTATTTCTGTGGGGTCCCAGCCATATTTTGAGGGTCTAATTGGGACCATATTTATCCATAAACCACTTATAGCCATCAACCTTTCTTCATGTTCGTAGCCCTACCATCACATTCGTGAGAAGGAAATTATTTTCCTTCATAACGTAATAGTGGGACAATGTTTGTGAATTGTAATTGAGTCCAAAACATTTTTTTTCTCTTACACAATTGTAATTGGTCTACCATATTTTGTGTTGGTTTAGGTGAGTATCCTTCATGAATATGAAGGAACTACCATATTTGCAGTGAAGATACTATTTACCAGAACAATATTTATACTCGACCTTCATCCTTAAATCCTAATTTCACCATTTTCAAGTGTTAGAGCTCATTTTTAAGGTAATCTAAAAGGGTTTTCCATCTTTATTTTTTGCTAAGCCTATTTTTAGTCATTGCCCATTGATTATATTGCAAAATCATCTTCAAAACTTGGATTTTACACTTGGAATTTTAGATTTTACCTTATAAAGTAAAAACGAAGTATTTTGATTATTTCTAACCTAATTTCAACTTGATTTTTTATGGGATTTTTTATTTGGAACCCTAAAAATATGGGTAAAGTGATTCTTTATTAAAATTTTAGTTTTACCCTTTTATATTTGGAGTTGATTTTCGATGGTATTTTGGACCTAAGATAATAGTTTGTCAATATAAGTAACGATAAACTTGTATTTATGTGTAGAAATTGCTTTGGAAAGATGGGGAGCATTTTGAAGACACTAGTAAAGGAAAGTCGTCATTTTAAGGGTTTTAGGATTGTATTTTTGGCTTTTGACATAGGTTATGACTTAACTTTCTTCAGAGATAACTGTATAGATAACTATTTAGTAAAACATGTTATTGTTAGGTGTAGTCCCAAAACTTTCATTATCTGGGGTTGATTGTTATTATTGTGATGCTTGAGTAGATCTTGTGTTGAGTTTATTATTTATTACAAATCTTATTATCATTGTGATGCTAGAGTGAACCCTTGTGTTAATTTTATTGATGTCTTATAAGGTTCTTTGATATTATGTTTCCATGAGGGGCTTGAATCATAATTTACTAAGATTTGGGTGATTTGAGCTCATTTAGACCATTGTTGAGTTGATTATTATATGTTGTTGATTTTGCTATGATCATACAAACTCATTCATTAATTATTTTCATGGAACGGGTACTTTAGATCTTGGATTTTCTTGAAAAAAGAAAATGAACCATTTTATATTATGACTTAGTCGAGGGAAGTTCCAGCAAGGTTGATTGATGAGATTGTGATTAGCATATGGGTTTGTGAACCCCCTATAGATCCTCTCCTGGAAGCTAGGCTTAGAGTGTGTATAGAAGTGACCATTACAACATTGCATTCATGAAGCTAGGCTCAGAGTGTGTATAGAAGTGACCATTAAAACATTGCATTCATACCAAATCAACATGTAGCACTATATTGCATCTCTTATATTTATTTGGTATTGTGTTTTGGATATCTTTATACGTGGTGTTGTTATACTTATATTGTTTTTGAGATTGTACCATTATATTTTTAGAATCTATGCAACTTGATCTAGATCACTCATAGTATTACATTACTTTTTTGGTTGTCTAATTAGCGTGGTCAGCCTATGATGCCAACTAAATGCAGGCAGACTATACCAACTCCTACATTTATGTTCCATTTTGGTGCATATCGTAGTTCAAGTGCCATTCGCGAATTGTGATCATGCAGCTTTGGGATTTTAGAGTCGTGGTGTGCTCCCTATTCGGATTATGCTCCTAGCTTTATGTATGTTATTAATTCCTTTACTTTATTTGAAGACAGTTGGTTGAGAACTCATATTCTTTAATACTTAAGAATCACTCATAGTCATGACATTAGATTTTGGGGTTATTCGAGATGTATTTCTTAGATATTTTTTTATTATTCCTTTTGGTTTGACTTTATTCTAAAGTCTCGATTTCTTACTTTATTATTGATCTTCTTCTCATTATTTTTCTCTAGTTTGTTGGGCTTACTTACCAAGATTAGGTTGGGGTAGGTGTCATCATGAACTTAGGGTTTGGGTTGACATTCTTGTAATTCTATTTCATACTTAACAAAATCTTATAAAATGTTCGATATGCATAGATAAATATTACATTGACTTAAACACATAAAACAATTAGGAGAGAATATTTCACGTGACATCATGCCATTTCAAACAAAGTTTGAATTTGTACTACCCATTTTAAGATTTTAACTGTCAAGATTCAAAATTCGTAGTGTTCTTCATGACATTACAGATAGGTAAGCTTATCCACTAACCAGTTTGAAGATAACTGTCACAACCCAATTTCCGAGTCATGATACACCAATTTTACCCACTAGTAGGCAAGACAAGCCACAGCTTAGAACTATAAACAATGCGCTAATTTTGTGGAAAATGTCATAAATGCCGAAAATATGAAAGTAAACCACTTACAAGCAATAAATCATGGAGTAATAATAATAAAATAGAAGATAAACAGGATAATAACAGTGACCCACGATCTGGTAGTGCCAGTATAAGATCCACTAGTCCAAAAAGTATATGAGTACTATCATAGTTAAATATACATCAATCTCAAAAATAGAAAGACAGAGCAAAATACAGAAGATAGAAAAATAGTCAACTCCGGCTCTAAAAGCTCACCCAGTCTCCGAACTCTAGCTCATAAGATCGCAGCGTCAACGGTAGAAATTAGTACTCGAATATACACCAAAAATGATACAAAATTTTAGTATGAGTACAAAAGTCATGGGTACTTAGTAGGCATCATCGATCGATTGGGATAAACCATAATGTAAATATAATAAAAATGTGAGATAAATAATTCTAAATCAAGGTAACAAGGATAACCTGGAATATGCTCAAAATACTTTACACAAGGCATCAGAACAATAACATTAAAGAAAACATAGTTCTCACTATAAAACTAACCTCCATAAGCCAATCAGTGCAATAAAATAAACAACCCAACGTGATTCCTCATAAGCCCAGAGGATGCAATCAAAGAGAAGTAATAACAGAAATTATACTAATTAATCATATCTCAAAATCATAACCATGGATCCTTCCAAACCATAAACACCGGATGAAAATTGGTTCCATGACCTTTATAAAAAAAACTCTCAATACAAGACTTGAATCAGAACTCATATCATTATTTGCCAAACTTAAACTAGAACTCATATCATAAATAATGTCGATATCAAATCGGTCTTCAGATCATATATCACCAGACTTGAATCAGAACTAATATCATCTTTAAAGAATCAATCTAGCATAAAGCATCATGTATCTATCCTTCTTAAGCTCTAAAAAATACATTTAGATAATGAAACAAATCTATAAAGTCTCAAGGAGCTAATTATAGTCTTGGCCTAAGTGAAGGGCCCATTTATAATTTTCAAAATCCATTCAAAAAGAAAATTCTATCCTGAACTAGGCTAAGGTATCTAATTTCACTACTAGACATTAAATAAGCCACATTTAGTTCCGAGATAGCAATTCTACATAAAGAATGAGTAATTAAGTAAATTATGCCTATTTTATAGTTTCATAATTGGCTAAAGGTCCAAATTATACTAAATATAGCTCCAACACCTAATTTCAAACCAACATTTAGCACCTTATAATAACTATAGTACAAGTAAGCTCAATCTAAAAGAAAGGTAAATCTAGCCTAATTGAACGCCTAAGAGAGCCTGATGAAATCCGCAAAATCAATGATTTTCCTTTCCACAAAGCTACCACACGTTGCCACCTGTAAAAATTATAATCTACTCATCAATTAGAGAATAGAAGTATTCATACGGAATTTTTATGCTTCGAGTCTTAAACTACAAAAAAATACCATGTGGGGCTCGCTTGCGGAATCACACTTTTGAATCTGTCAACACGTCCCTCTATATGCAAGGCACATTCACCCTCATAATGGGTAAATTCCAAGCTTAAGTGATGGCTTAATCTACTCAACAATGTAGGGATTTTAGAAATAAATTTTAAAATTAACAATCAAATTAATGGAAACTTACCAATATTTTGATGAAGAAATAGGAAATCTCAGCTCACAATTTCTCCAAAATCGCTTAATAAATGCTTCCCAAAATTTCGAGGCTCTTGAAATTATGGAAAAATTTTGAAGAAAATCAGGTAGGTATGGGATTTAATGCCTCCTAGGTGCTTCTTAAAAGGACACATGACCACTTACGTAGTGACTGCTAAAGTGGCCAAGTACCACTTAAGCGGTACCTACTGACCTGCACCCTTCTCTTAAGAGGACTAGGTCCACTTTAGTGGCCCACTAGATGGAGAGCCTGGTCCCTTAAGTGATTGGTTGTCCACTTAAGTGGCCTCCACTAAATCAACCCAAGTGCTGCTTTTGAGGATGCACCAACTGGGGACTTAGAAAATTCCAAGTCTCCACCGACCCCTAGGGATTCGCTTGGAAATCCGTGCTGCAAATAAACTATGATACCTTATGAAATTTGATATTCTGGAATCAATGGCATGATTAAAATTTCCATTTGATATCGTTTCAATAATAAGTGGACCCCATATCCATGGGCCATTTTTATCAAATTCTGTCCAATAGCCCAACATGAGTCTGAAAGACTTGAGACCCAAACCAAAGGTCTCCTTAGCCTAAATTTTTCATTGTGGAGCTGATGGAACAGTCAAAATTGGCATACGAGGTCATTAAGTTAAAGTTTATCTCTCGATAGCCAATTCTTACCAGTGAAGAGTTTAATACAAAGAATTTGCTCTAAAAATCAAATGAATTGTTCAGTAACTAAACTGTCAATTACAATAAGTCATAAATAACCTGGGGTAGCTATTGGAAATCTCTTAATGGAAAAAATATGTAGAAATACTAAAAAGGACCAAGAGGATCATTTTAATAAAATAATAAAATGAAATAATCAGACAAATATATGTTAAATCTATAGATATTCTAATATATACTCAAATGTGGAGCAATAGGAAAACACAATCTTTTATGACTCGGTGTCATGAATACAAGATCCTATATGAATACATAAAGTTGTTTGGCATTAAGACGTTATCTAAAATAATGAAAACAACTTAAATAATGGATATAGGGAGTTTGGCATTGTGAATCAAGAAGCAGATCATGGAGAGATCTTTGGTACTAAAGCCTCAAACTCTAGAACCCAACGTGGACTACTAGTGCTCGAAAAATAATCTAAACAAATGAGCACTACAAGTGTAGTTTCTGTACAAGAAATACTTTTACTTAGTAGAAATCATAGACCGACGATGATGTATAAGAAAAATATAATATATTAAGAATGAATTCCTTACCATCAGATGTCTCATGCTCATATAGATACTATTCAATTAAGTATTCTTAAATAGACAATTCATATTAAATCAAGGAGATGATATTATATGGAATGTATTGGTGGATAATCACATGATATAAACACATTTTCACCTAAGGGTTTTCTGAGACCCTTGATCTATGAAAACCTCGAGAGGTCTATATACATACACCAAATACATTTTAATTGGGCACCTTGCTCGTAATTCTTTCTACTTATCACTAGCCAGAACCATTCGGCATTAGCTTTACAACTCGATTTTCGATTCATGATGGAACCTACTTTATCCCATCATTAGGTAAGCCAAACTGTAGCCCCAAGCTATAATCAATTAGCTAATCTGGTAGAAATTAGCATAACTTCCAAAAATATGGAAGTAAAAAACTTACAAGCAATAAACCATAGAATAATAATAATAATAATAATAATAATAATAATAATAATAATAATAATAATAATAATAATATGAAAGATAAATAAGAGAAATAACAATATCTTATGACCTAGGAGTGTCGGTACTAGAGCCACTAATCCTAAAAGAGTACGAGTACAATCGTAGTGAAATATACATAAGTCTCAAAATTGAAAAGACTAAGATTATACAGAAAATGGAGAAAAGGTCAACTCCGACTCTAAGAGCTCACCCTCTCTCAAAGCTCTGGCTCCCATGATCGAAGCATCAACAGCAGCAACTAGTACTCCAATTTGTAACAAAAAGGTACAGAAGTAAAGTATGAGTACCAAATCCACAGGTGCTCTAAACCCCAAAAAAAAATCCTAAACCCCCACTCTGGCGATTTTTTTCCTCTTCTGCGCTTCTCCTTAGCAGTCTTCTCATGGCTGCTCAGGCTACTGGGCAGCCTCATTCTGAGGGTTTCCAGCCCACCCCCGTCCTAAATTACTCACAAATTCTACAAACCACCATGCAAAATTCACCAAAACAATCCATTCCCACAATCCCTATAAAACCTATTATTTTTCATCATGGAGAACCCACAGTGCAGTGGAGTTTTGATGAAGTGCAGCGTATGATAGTTCATGAAAATCTCTAATATGAAATTGTTGGAAAATTCTCTTATAGTTGGCCAGAAATTCATGATCTACGGAAGTTGATTCCAAGTCAATGTGAAATAAAAGGAGACTGCAATATTGGTTTTTTGTACAATCGTCATATGCTAATTAGATGTACGCAACTTGAAGACTATATTCAATTGCTATCTAAACCAGCATACTACATCAAGGATAACCATATTTTTCATCAGATGAGGCCGCTAAAATGGGACCCGTGGTTTAACCCGATGAAAGAGACGTCAATTGCGATGGCATGGATTTCTTTTCCTTCTTTACCACCCCATTATTTTGTGAAGAAGACACTTTTTTCTTTAGCTTCTGCTGTAGGGAAGCCACTTCAAGTTTATTTAGCTACAAAAAGTAAAACGTTCCCAAGTTGAGCACGTGTAAAGGTTGAAGTTGATTTTCTGGAAGATCACCTGAAGATAGTCCAAATCTAATATATTAATCCGTCTACTAAAGAAATAAGGGCCAAGTGGATAAAAATTAAATATGACTTTATGCTAAAGTACTACAAACATTGTTGTTTGCAGGGACATGATGAAGATGGGTGTAGAATTCTGCACCCTGAACACACTCTGATTGAGAAAGAACATTAAGATGGTGATAATGTCGAGCAAACTGATCAACACACTGTTGCTAGAGACATTGCTCAGATGATAGAAAAAAATCAAGTAATTACAGGCATAAATCCAAATCAAGGGTCGGGACAACCTATTTTGAATGGGAAAAATTCTAATGGTCCAATTAGAATTTTATCGAGTGGCAAGGTTGTTGGGGATATTCAAAGGAACTGGCAATGGATTAAAGGTCAAAATCGACCCACTTTTATTGATAAAAGAAAAAATCAAAATTTAAAAAATAGAAACGGTGTAGTTACAGGAAAAGAACTTGAAGTTGATAAGGGATCAGGTGCACCCCTTCAAACTTCAAAAAATATGAAGCTTTGGATAATGGTGATGGAGAGAATAACTAACTGGGTGAGGTGCCACACAAAACTGTTTCAGTTGAAGAAGTCAACAATACTAATGCAAGTAATGTAGAAAAGAATCTAAATGCAAATACCCCAGTTTTCAAGCTAAGAAATACCACTGGTTCTCCTGCTAAGGAGAAGAGCACCAAAGAGTGGGTGACTTCTGCCTTTGCTAAAGAGAATGGGGGCCAATTGGTTACTACTAACCAGTCTTGCCAAAAAATCCCGTCTCAAACATATGAGACGACCACAAAGGAGGGAGACAAAGAATTAGAAGAAGGTGAAGTAAATGATCGCAATATTGATGAACATGGAGGTGATCGGAATCAAATAAATAGTAAAGTTGAAGGTGATGATACTATCCATAAAATGTTACAAGAAACAGCATTAGTTTCTAGGGCGACAGTCAAAGAACCTAAAATAATGTACAAGGAAGACGCAGGTGCGAATTCCAAAGTGTAGCAAGATGATATAACTGTTAGTACGAATGTTGTTGGTCATGATAATGAGAAGAAAGCAGACACAATATTTGCTGAAGTGCTACTAGATGCACAAGATGATGTGGACCCTCAGTTCGTGAAGCATGATACTAAAAATTCAAATAAGAAAGGAAAGAGGAAAAATAGCAATAACAACAACCAGGATCAGTCAGGGGCAAAACAAAATTCCAAGAAATCTCAGGGACAACTTGTTGTACCTAATGTTACTCTTCTAGTTGTTACTCAGAGTGCAAAACCATAAGATGAGGATAATGAATTTACAAGCATTGATCGACATGAGGAATCCACTGCTCAAAATTTCCAAAATATTGCTAAGGAAGGGGATTTATCGCCGAGGCAAATAGAGAAAGGAAAATCTGGTAGCAAATAAAGAAAAAAGCAAAGGGACAGCAGCGTACCAACTTCAGGTTTGCAAAAGAGGAGAAGTGTGTCTAAATCCAATATGTAGCTATGAATAATGCTTTTATTTGGAATATTAGATCAGCACATACTAAGAAAGCTTTTAAAAGGCTTCTGTCAATGCATAAAGAGCACCAATTTTATCTCATTGTCTTGTTAGAACCTTTTCAACATGCCCATAAAATTGAGAAGTACAGGAGGAGGTTCGGGATGCCTACTACTTTGTCAAATATTAATGGGAAAATATGGGTGTTTGTGGATGAGAATTATGAGGTCACGATGCTCATGGATACGGAGCAGCAACTCTCTTTGAAGTTATTCAATAATGAACTCGGCAAGCAGATAATAATTATGCTTGTTTACGCAAAGTGTAATTTGGTGGAACGGGTTGCTTTGTGAGATTCAATGCATTGGTTGGGATCTGGTATGAGTGATCCTTGGATAATCGCAGGTGATTTTGATTTCATTGTTGATGAGGCGAAAAAATATGGAGGGCTTCCAGTATCCATCGGTGAAGTAGAAGATTTTAGGCACTGCATTCAAACATGTAATCTATCTAATTTGGGCTTCAAGGGCAGCATTTTTACATGGTGGAATGGTCGGACGGACTAAGGTTGTATTTTTAAGAGATTGGATAGGTTCTTGGGCAATTTTGATTTCCAACAGATGTTTTCGGGATGCGATGTGACTCACTTGATTAGGTTTGGCTCGGATCACTCTCCATTATTGCTTGAGTGCAAGGTTGATAGTCCACAAATTAAGAAATCGTTCAAATTCCTAAATTTTTGGACAACTCATAAAAGCTTTCTGGATGTGGTTCATCAAAATTGGAATACTGAGTTTGTGGGTAACCCTTTTGTTCAATTTAATCTAAATTTGAAAAAGATGAAGAAAATTCTATCAAGTTGGAGTAAAGCAACGTACGGAGATATTTTTCAAAAAATTGCTAATATGGAGGATGTTATCAAGGTTCTGGAAGCTCAATTCGAACATAATCCTTCGCAACAGAATAGATAGAGTTTGTCAAAAGCCCAGGCAGAATTGACTAGAGTGATGCATATTGAAGAGGAATTTTGGAAAAAAAATATGAGTTTCTTTCAAGAGGGCGACAGGAATTCTAGATTCTTTCATGCACAGGTTAATAGTCAAAGAAGGAGGATGCAGATAAAGAGGATCCAACAAGATGGTCTGTGGTTAGAATC
Source organism: Capsicum annuum (assembly GCF_002878395.1). Classification (NCBI taxonomy): domain Eukaryota; kingdom Viridiplantae; phylum Streptophyta; class Magnoliopsida; order Solanales; family Solanaceae; genus Capsicum; species Capsicum annuum. Next base: position 120,468,867 of record NC_061119.1, read on the forward strand.
AACTGAGGAAATAGCCACTACTGCTGTGAATTTTTTCCAAAAATAATTCACAAAGGAAAGTGTTCCATCAGAATTTGATATTCTAAAACATGTCCCTAACATGATCAGCGTGGAGCAAAATAAAGATCTGGTTGCCTGGCCAATGAAAGAAGAAGTCATGAATGCAGTTTTTGGCTTGAATAGTGATAGCGCTGGAGGTCCCAATAGTTATGCTGGCAAATTATTCCAATGTTGTTGGGACATAGTAGGAGACGATATGTGTGCAATGGTTGCAGAATTTCTTGAAGGTCAGCAGCTACCTAGATTTATTACTCAAACGAATCTTGTGGTGCTACCAAAGAAAAAGGAGGTGATCACATTTTCTGACATGAGGCCGATAAGCCTAAGCAACTTCGTCAACAAAATCTTTTCAATAGTAATTCATGATAGACTAGTTGGCGTCTTGCCCGAGCTCATATCATCTAATAAAGCCAGCTTCGTGAAGGGCAGAAGTATTGTAGAAAATATCTTACTTGCCCAAGAGATAATCACCGACATCAGATTGAGGATAAAGACAGGGCCTAATGTAGTCATAACGCTTGACATGCAGAAAGCCTAGGACAGGTTATCGTGGTTTTTCTTAATGAAAGTTCTAAGGAAGATGGGGTTCAATGAGAGATTTATCGGCTTGATTTGTGATATAGTAAATAAGAACTGGTACTCAGTGTTGGTAAATGGGCAACCTTATGGCTTCGTTAAATCTTCCAAGGGAGTAAAGCAAGGGGATCCGTTATCTCCTACTTTATTTATTTTGGCTGCGAAGGTGATGTCTAGGGGTCTGAATGCTCTGCATGATGATTTGTATTTTTGCGGCTTTGGTCTTCCTAAATGGAGTCCAAAAATTAATCACCTAGCTTATGTAGACGACACCATAATTTTCTCTTCTTCCTTCCCAATTTCCTTATAGTTGATTATGGAAGTGCTCATAGAGTATGAGAAGGCATCTGGGCAGGAAGTCAATAATGAGAAAAGCGCAGTATATATGCAGCCCTTGGCAGATCTTATCGTGATGGAAACGGTGTAGCTTGTTATCGGGATTAGTAGACAGGAATTTTCTTTGACATACTTAGGATGTCCGATTGTTTATAGCAAGCGGAACATGTCATTTTTCTCAGACCTTATCCACAAAGTACTGGGTAGATTGCAATCTTGGAAAGGAAAATTACTTTTTCTTGGGGGAAGAGCAGTTCTTATTTCTCATGTGTTACAAAGCATGCCGATTCATTTTTTATTGGCCGTCGACCCTCCTGATTATGTAATTGAAAAATTACATAAGATTTTTGCTCAATTCTTCTGGAGAAACTCTGTGGGCGATAGAAGAAGGCATTGGGCAAAATGGTTGGAGCTGTGTTTTCCATAGGATAAAGGCTGCTTGGGTTTCAGGTCCATGTTCTATGTGTCAAAGGATTTGTTTGCAAAATTGTGGTGGAACTTTAGGACGAAACCATTCTTGTGGAGCGCATTCATGAGCAACAAATACTCTAAGAAGATTAATCCGGTTATTATTTTATGGAAGGAAGGGTCACATGTTTGGAGAAAAATGTTGGAAGCCAGGGATTTGATTGGGCATCAAATTTACTGGAAGCTGAGGATGGGATCTTCTCAATTTTTGTTTGATAATTGGATGGGTCTGGGAAAATTATATTATATCACCCCACCTGATTTTTACTGCGATGAGTCCATTCTTAATGTGGCTACGATCGTGATCGACAACAGGTGGAACGAACAACTGTTGAGGAATATTTTACCTCCTAATTTAGCCGAATACATAATAGATAATATCCAAGTTCCTTCACAGTTGCAGGAGCTGAATACGTCATATTGGATGCTTAAGACTACCAAAGAATTCTCTGTAAAATCTACTTGGGACTATATTAGATTGAGGGGCGTAAAATCTAATATATACAAGTACATGTGGATAAAGAGACTGCCTTTTGTAACTAGCTGTTTAGATAACTTGATGAAATTTAAAATCTTGTTGAATCCTGTTGGATGTGTGGGCTGACTAGAGGGGATAGAGTTCGGAATGAGACTATCCGGGAGAAGGTTGGTGTGACTCCAGTGGAGTGCAAGATGCGGGAAGCCCAATTGAGATGGTTCGGACACGTGAAGAGGAGGGGCATGGATGCCCCGGTTCGTAGGTGTGAGAGGCTAGCGTTGGATGGTTTTAGGCGGGGTAGGGGTAGGCCGAAGAAGTACTGGGGTGAGGTGATTAGGCGGGACATGGAGCAGTTACAGCTTACCGAGGACATGACCCTAGATAGGAAGGTCTGGAGGACGCGAATTAGGACAGAAGAATAGGGCTGGTTTGGGTCGCTAGTGTAGGGAATTACTTGGTGGGGGTTTTATTCTTGTTATGATTCCGTGTTCCATGTTTTATTACGAACCTGTGTGCTTTCCTCTGTTTTCTAATACTTATGAGTGCAGTATGTATGTTATGTAATCTAGTTCTGTGCTTTACTATGACTTTGTGTGGTATCTCGTGACTTGAGCCGGGGGTCTATCGGAAACAGCCTTTCTACTTCTTTGGAGGTAGAGATATGGACTGCGTACATCTTACCCCCCAGACCCCACTAGGTGGGAATACACTGGGTTTGTTGTTGTTGTTGTTGATGTGGAGAGCGTGGAAGTTTAAAATCTCATTGGATGATGGCGTGAAGAATATTGGATTTAGCTTGCCGTCGAGGTGTAGTTGCTGCAACAGGCTGCAAGATGACACATTTGGCCATGTTTTCTTGAAAGAACCCATTTCTAAAAGAATTTGGGAATATTTTAACTCCCACGGAGGTATATCTATTGGAGGTCTACAACTTCAACAGGTGATTCTTAAATAGTGGGATGCTCTTGTTCTTCCACGAATCCAACCGATCGTTTACGCAGTTCCATCCATAATTATTTGGGAGCTATAGAAGAAAATAAATAGCAACAAGCATGGAGAGAAGGTGACTGTTAATAGAATTATTTATTAGGTTTCTCGCACTCTTCAATTGCTTGTCAAGGTTATAAAACCACCACTCAAGCAGGTTCCACATAGATGGCAAGACATAATTCGAGTCTTGGAAAAATTTATGCCAGCATTGATGGTTACTCAGGTGTCTTGGAAACTACCACCGAACAATTGGTTAAAATCCAATACGGATGTCATATCCAGAGATAATCCAGGTAGAAGTTCCTATGCATTTTGTATTAGAGATCCTCTTGGTGATTTGATATATGCAGAAGCTAAGGAAATTAGCGAAGGCACCAACACATTTTCAGAGATTATTGCAATTCTGGAGGCTGCTAGATATTGTTTTGCTCATAATGTGTTTAATTTGATATTAGAAACTGATTCTTTGTCTCTAAAAAATATAATAACGGGTACCTGAAAGCCTCCATGGAATCTAACTATAGAATTGGAAGAAATAGGCAAGCTACTGGAGAATCTAAACATCCAGGTGACACGTGTCAAGAGGGAAGGCAACCAGCTGCGAACTATTTGGAAAATAGTGCACTAGAACAAGGAAACATCAGAGTGCACTCATTCAATGAGCTGGACTCGCAAAGAAGGAAAATAATTAATAGCGACAAGCTCCAATGTCTGTATTCGTGAGTTTGCGCTACAAGAAGAAAATGATGGAGTGGAGATACTATTTTATGGGGATGTGCCACTTTTTTAACCCTATAATAATGTTCGGGATTGATTTTAGGTAGTTTTACATCATACTACTTTCTAGACGAGGAAAATTATAACTCGACGGTCGATTTGTACTCGTTTATTTCAAATTGACATGCTGCCAGGTTGGGGAGTTTATGCTTCTGCTAGGGATTTATTTTTTGAGATAGTATGTAGAGGTATGAGGTGTTTCTCACTATATGGACAGAGTGCTATATTGAAGTTTGCCTAATATACTGGTGCGCATGCTATTGCTGGACGTCATACCCATAGTACTTTTACCAACCGGCTTCAGATCTCATACAGTGAGCCAAGACTCTTAATTCTCACTGATCCAAGAACTGATCATCAGCCAAGCAAGGAAGCTACATTTGGAACATACCAACCATTGCTTTTTGTCACTGATTCTCCAATGCGCTATGTTGATATTGGTATCCCTGCCAATAACAAAGAAAAGCACAGTATTGGTTTTCTTTACTGGATCTTAGCAAAGATGGTGCTGCAGATATGTGAGACCATTAGCCAAGGACCTAAATGGGTTGTCATGGTTGATCTCTTCTTTTACAGAGAGCCTGAAGAGGAAAATGAGCAGGAAGAGGAAACTCCTATATTTGCAGATTATGCTGACCACTCTGCTGGTGGTGCAATTGGTGGTGACTGGTCTACTGGCCAAATCTGTGAGCCACAATGAACTGCAGATGCTGCTGCACCTGTTCCATCTGTAGGTGGTTGGGATGACGTTGATGGAGGATGGGGCGTAGCAGCTGCCCATGACCAGCTCCCCTACCAGTACCAGATACTGCCCCTCTTTCTGGCACCACTGGAGGCTGGGACTCTTTAATTCTTTATCCTTTTTGGATGAAGATTAGATATCCTGAGCTGCTGAGAAATGGTTTTTGCAAGAAGAGGATGATGGATATAATAATGTTTCGCCTTGTGCAAGTCCATAGGGAGGGGAACATAGAGATGAACTTTACCTTTAGTATCATTTTCTTTTTTCCAAGTAATGATATATTATGCAAACTTGTACATAAACTGGATAGGTTGTAGCTTGCGATGTGAATCTGTGCCATGTGTGAGTGAGATGCTACTTAGTTCCCGTTGTGTGTTAAATCCAGAAGCCCAGTTAGTCTTGCCTAGGTTGTAGGATAGTCGGTTTGGAAAGGATAATAGACCCTTTTTTATGTTAGTCCACTTTTAGCTTAAATAATCTTCCACTTTTAGGAAAGGATAATAGACCCTTGATCCATATTTTTGAGCCCTATAGTCTATTTTTCTTGTTACATCTATCACCTTTTCAATTGTGTTACAATGAACCTATTTTGTCCCTAGTCCTCCTTGGACATTGTGCACCTCAACTCAGGCAAATCTCTTAGGTTAAGCATGGCTATCATAAGGGTGCATAATGTAAAGTGCATATAAAAAAGGATAAAATATGAGAAAAGTCATAGTAGGGTTGTGTGTAATAGAAAAGGCAAAGAAAAGAAAAGGAATGAATAAAACAAATCACACCCAACCTGAATATGTATTAATGAATAAAAGGGAAAAAATAAGGGTGGAATAAAAGAAAATTGATTAAAGTGTGAATCGCAAAGTTAGTGTAGTGCCAAATAGTCTTAGTCACTTCATTAATGATTATGTAACATACTATCCCTCCAAACCTACATTACAAACCTAATAAAGTCCTATATTGATCCTAACTTGACTGTCTGAAAACTAAGGTAATGAAAATAAGGAAAAGTCTATGGTATTTGATGTGCATTGGTGAAACTTCTCTTTTGAGCATGAGCATCTCTTGACTGTCGCTGCATTGACATGGATTATTCCATATGAGTGAGTGGGACTTTGTTATTATGAGGGCACATGGGTTGTATTGCTAGCTTCTTACTTGTTTAGGTAGTGTAACTAGTATATATGTGTGTTTGTCTATTGCAAATATAAATGCGTACCTTGATTCCCTTTGTTCACACTATTGTGCTTCATGTTTACATATAGTTGGTTTTGGATTTTTGAAATAGTAGGGGTAATGTATTTGAGCTTAAAGTGATAATTGACTGCCTTGGATAGCATAGATTATCCTATTTAAGCATCGAGTTTTTGTTTTATTTTGTTATATTTCCTGAGGACATGCAAATGTTCTAAGATGAGGGTGTTGATGTGCTATGGATTTATAGCACTTTTAATGCTTAAAACGATCATAATATGCAAGTTTCTTAGGTTGTTTTGTAAGATATGATGTGTTTTGGGTATGTTTTGCACAAAATCAGGTTTTGAATGCTAAATGGAAGAAAAAGATAAGAATTGAAGTTTTAGGCTACTTACCGAGGCATTTATGGGCGTAAGTGCCACTTACAAGACGTAGGTGACCAAAATAAGTGTTAGAACATGAAGTCCAGAGGCTCAGAAGCAAGAAAACAAAGACTGTCACTTACCAAGGGCACCTATGGTCTGGCTCTTACTAAGGACAACCTACGATACATAGGTAGTGCCTACAATCCGTAGGTGGCCTAAGTAAGTGGCCAATAACCTCAATTTTCCTTTGTCAGTTGGGTTTTGATTTTTAGGGTTTCCTTGTATCCTATAAATACCCTTCTGACATTTTTAGTTAGTTTACGTACTCTTAACACTTACAAATTTATATTTGATTTCAAGATTCGAATATGATCTTAAGATTACTTTGTTCTTAATTTTGGTTGATAATTCTTTTGCTCGCTTTCGATTTTACTTGTTGACCATTGTGATAATATTTAATACTTTTCATTATGAATTGTATTGATCATTTCACAAGTATGAGCGGCTAAAGCCCTTAACTAGGGTTGTGGGAACCCTGGCTTATTAATAAAGTAGGGGAAGTACTAAGTTGTCATGAACCTGTATCTTTGTATGTATTGTATTATCTTTGGCTTAATAGATGTTTTAGTCATTACAAATAGTAACATTCCACCTAGAATATCACTACTTACTCCACAAGAGGAGTAGTGACTAGGAAAAGGTAATTAAAACAATAATTTGAAGATTAATTGTCGATCTAGGCTAATTAGTATCATCTATGTAAGATAATTATCTATCATCTAATAACTTGAGACTCAAAAGGTAACAGTTAATTGGGATCTAGGATAAGTATTAGAGATGTGACATCCTAAGACAGAAAAGGTAAAGGATGAAATCCATCATTGAGACCACAAGATAGTTGATGGTACATAACTTATTAGATTCTACATACAAAGTACTGGGTTGGTTAAATAAAGCACTATAAGCCTACTAGGTTGAGAAGCCAGGGGGAACAAAATCCTGGTGTTCATCTCCAATTAATTACCACTAAAGTTGAATTTTTTTACTTGTTCGAGATTGTTACTATAACCCTCCCTCCCCCCATTTACTTTTAGTTTTGCCATGGAGTTCAACAAGCCAGAGATACTAATTTACATCTTCCCTGAGGGTTCAACCCCAACCTAGTTGGGTTACTTTACTTGACAGCGACCACTCTATACTTCAATTGGAGGTGTAGTTTAGGCATTATTAGTTAGTGCAGTGATTGGTCAAAAAATTAGATAATGCACTATGGGCATATAGTAAAGAATACAAAATGCCTGTTGGGACCTCCCTCTATACATTGGTATATAGGAAAGTGTGTCACTTTCCCGTGGAGCTTAAGCATCAAGCTTATAGGTTAGTAAACAAATTTAACTTTAATTTAGAGATTTTAGGAAAGAAGAGGATGTTTCATTTGCTTAAGCTTAATGAGTTCTGCTTACATGCGTATGAGTATGAAAATTGTACAGAAAAAAGACCAAGAGATGGCATGATAAGAATATCCTGACTTGAGTCTTAGAACTTTACTAGAAAGTTTTGATATCCAAGTTGTCTGGGCCATTTGAAGTTGTTAGAATGACCCCTCATGGGGCGACTAAACTATGGTGAGAAGATAAGAGTTTGACATTTCTGGTATATTGGCAAAGGGTTAAGCACCATTAGGCAGATCATGAGGTTAGACAGAAGACATTTATCATATTTGTGGATGAGTAAAGTTGAACTTGGTCGTGTCGCGACACTAAATCAGGTGCTATGTAGGAGGCAACCCATGAATGTAACATAATAGCACAGTTTTTTCCTTTTGTTTGAAAAAAAAAGAAAAAAATGAGAAAAGAAATCAAAAATACTAAAAGATGTGTTGAGCTACGACCAAAACTAAGGCGCTAGGTGGGATGCAACCCACTATTTTTAATTTCTTTTGTTGTTTTTGATGAGATTTGCAGGATTGAGAATATCTTGACACGGGGAAGAAATAAACTGAGAACAAAATATGCTTTTGGGGAGGATGACAGGTATGAAAATGCCTATTAGTATAGAGAAAAATAAAGGCTAGCATTGGGGGAACCAAAATTCCCTTAAGGGATCTTTCCAGTGGGCCTCTATGATAGGAGAGTGCCATATTCTTTAGCCTTCGTGATAAGGGCAAGGCACACTAAGGGAAATATTTTCCAAGCCCTTTGAGCCTTCATATTTTTGGCATGCCATGGTCCCTATCCTCCGTGATAAGGTAGTGTCACGGAATTGGTCTTACGAGCAATTTTTAAATTTTAAAAATTAGGTTTAAACAAATTACGTCCTTTTAAAACCTGATTTTTTTTATTTTAAAACCCCCTAAATCCCCAATTCCGCTCTCAATCTCACAACCCTAGCATTACAGACTCCCAAAGTTCTCTCAAGTTGGAGTGTACCATGATGAGTGGTAAATTTGTCACTCATTTACATCTAAATTTATGCACACTACAATGGTTAAATGGTGTTAATGAGACCAATTTTTCATATGAATGCACTAATTCCCATATTTTGCAGTTTCATAAGTAAATGGAAAAAACTAGTAAAGTGAGCTAAATAGGGAACAAAAATGGCAAAGTAGTGCAAAAGATGGAAAATTCAAAGCTGAGATCGGCCTCAGTTACCACGATTGCGACCAATCAAGGTCTGATCAAAGCACAGAGATTGCAATAGGTTCAATGCGAACGCGGTCATCGTGATCGCGGTCAACTAATGCCAATCACGACAGAACAAAAAATAGCCCAGGGGCAAATTCATAACTTCCCACAACTGGTTCAAATTCTCTATTGGGCAAAAACCATTTTATTTTTGGATATTTTGAAACTAGAATTCAAGTTTTAGCATTGCAAAAATCCTACTAAATTAGAAAACATTATTTTGGTTGATGTTCCAAGGATTTTAGTTGTAATTGAAGATGAATTTGAAAATACCCTTGAGTTGCCTCATTAATGGGAGATTTGAATGTCAATTTAGGTATACTTTTTCTCTTAAACTTCATGAGTAGCTAAACATCTATTTTGGGGTTATGTTAAAATAGGGTGCAAATATATGTGGGTTTTTTATTGTTAGTGTATATTCTTAGTTAATGATGTTGGGTTCACTAATACTTGATTGTTAAATGGAATTTATGGGTGAAATCCCTAAATTCCCAAAATTCATTTAGATCCCATATCATCATTGATAAAGGGATATGGGTAACAAGTATTTGTGAACAATAATTAGATGTTAGCTTATTCCTTTATCTTGTCTTAGAAAAAAGGATGGATTGTGAATTTGTTATCTTAGGCATCATTCTAGAAATAGGGATGCCCAATTAAGGTTGTGGGTTGATTTGTTTGCCACACCCACAAGGCACTCAAAAGGATCAATGGATGATATTTTGGTATTTTCTTGCAAAACTAACATCAAAACCCTTAACCTAGCCTACCCATATAGTCATTAGGTAGAGTTTGAACTTGATTTTCATTTAACCATGCACTATTTTCCCCTAGCAAAACATAATACCAAGACTATTTTTCTATTGGAATCTTATCTGTGATTGTTGCTCCTAATTAGAAGGTCAAGTGGTTTTTGTTCAACAACCTTTCAAACCATACCTCCCCCCCCCCCCCCCCATTTTAATTTATATATTACTTTATGTTTACATTGTGGGTAAATACTTAGTACCCTTCAACACACATAGGATTTGAATACTAGTTACACTCCATGTGGATTTGACCCCAACTCAAATTGGGTTATTATATTTGACAACAATCGTCCTATACCAAAATAATAATATAGGTAAGCGTGACCAAAATAACATTGTTTTTTGGGAATGAAATTTAGATTTTGCTTGTGGGGTGTTGATAGTGACTTTGGGTTTACCCGTAATGTGTTATTTATTTTAGTTGTTATTTTGTTTCTTTATAGATGATTTCAATAGAGTCCACAACACAATAAGTGATCATGCAAGTAATCTCGGGACCTTTGATGGGCCCCTTGACTATGAAGAACATCTCCATGGAGTTCTAGTGCCATCCTCATCCCACCAAATGCTGGGAATGGGTATTCCACATCACAAGTGTAATGTTACACATGCTTCAAATAAAAGGTTTCTTTGGGGGTCAATCTTATAAAGAACCAAGCTTGCACTTGAAATTTTTTATGGAAGTGTGTGCTTTGTTTAAAATTGCTCACACCTTATAAGAATCGATACGGTTACACCTTTTCCTGTTCTCTCTAACAAGTAAGGTGGTGTTGTTATTGAGGTATCTTCTCACCGGTTCAATCACTTCATGGATCGATCTCATCGAGGCTTTCTTGGATCATTTTTTCCCACCGTTAAAGATGTCGTAAATACCAGATGAAATCATTAATATTTTCTAATTCAATGAGGAGACTCTATATGAAGTTTGGGAAAGGTTTAATGCAAATTTAGTGAAATTTTCTAACCATGGGGTGCTAGACAAGATGCTTCTACAAAATTCTATAGGGCTTTCGACCAACTCAACAAGACCATGATGGACAACGCGGTCGGTCGATCACTTGTGAGGTTGTCATATAGAGTAACTTTAACCTTGCTTGAGCAAATCACAAGTAAAATAGAAGCTGGCACACTCAGGATACCAAGGTAGCCATAAGTTCTCCTACTTCCTCAATTATGAATAATGAACAAATAAATAAAGAAGAAGAGATGGAGAAAAACAGGACAAAAATGATGACACAACTAGAACTCCTTACAAAGCATGTGATGGGGCACCCACAAAGATGATAAATATTATGGCATCCAAAGGATATGATGAAGAAGAATCCAAGAGGATCGATGAAGAAATTTGATATTTGGTAAAAACACTCGGGGGGTCTCGCCTAGTCTGTCAAAGGCAAAGTGGGAACCGAGGTTAGAACGATCATGAAAAATAAAGGAAATGGCGTGATAGAGATAGAGATTATGATTGGAGGGTAAAAAAGAGAGTGTGATAGATATCTTCCCCCCATGACTGAGTGAATAGCTAGGATTTAAATCTCGTGGATCCTGAAAAGTTCAAGGGCGAGGATGTACTTGTTAGGTTCTTGATGAGAGTGGAAGGGACAGACAAGATGGTCTTGAAATTAAAAAGAGACATTTCTCAAATCAACCAAAAGGTTTTATCACACTACACTTCAATCAAGAAATTAGAGACTCAAATTGGAAAAATCTCAATTGCACTTAATATTAGGACCAAGGGTGGCCTCCCTAGTGACATGCTGGCAAATCTAAATAGTGATGCTCAAGTCTTAGTAATTGTCACCCAAAGCAATAAATAACTTGATTCATAAGATTTGGTGGTTAAAAAATGATCTCATCATGATCTAGTGAACATAAATAGGAAGCATGATGGTGAGTCGAATGGTGAGGATCCATAGTCTCAAGAAGTGGATGAGAAAGAACCAATGATGAATGAAGAGATAGTTAATAAGGAGGAAACTCATATGATAGCTAAGAGTGAAAAATCTCAATGTGACACCTTGTCTTTAATGAAAATCCCCTCTCCTTTCTCTCAAATACTTAACAAAAGGAGGAAAATATAAAATTCAAGAAGTTTCTCGCCAAGCTTAGGATTCCTTCAATCAATATCCCATTGCTTGAAGCCACTCAAGAGATTTTGGGATATGTTAAGATAATGAAAACATTGATGCCCAAGAATCACCTTATGGATGGTAAAACCATTGAATTTACCCATGGTTGTAGCTTTATCGTGACTAGTGTTATGGCAGAAATAAAAGAAGATCCAGGAGCCTTCATAATCCCTTGCACCTTTGGGACACATAAATTTGAGAAAGCCTTATCTGACCTTGGTTCAAACATCGATCCCCTGCCATATTCTATCTATCAAAGACTTGGTTTGGGAAATCCTACCCCCACAATAGTGAGGCTCTTGATGGCGGATAGCTCTATTAAGAAACTGGTTGGAGTTTTGTATGATTTCTTGGTCAAGGTAGATCATTTCATTTTATCGACAGACTTTGTTGTCCTAGATTGTGAAATTGACCCAAAAATACATATTATTCTTGTGAAACCCTTTCTGGAAATCAGGAGAGCAATTGTTGATATAGAGAAAGGGAAGACAAAATTTTAGGTTCAAAATGATGAGGTTTCCTTTTAGGTGTGTAAAATTGAGAAACAACAAACGGAACTACAAGTGGCGTCTGTTATTAATGTAGTGTACATGAATGTGGATAATGGGTCCCTCAAAGACCCAACTTGAAAGTTGAAGAACATTGTACCACGATGATAAATTAGGCACTAGATAGGAGGCAACCCACCAATGCCACAAAAGTGGCCCATACCCTTCGAATTTTAATTGTTAGAGTTGGTTTTATTTTTATTTAACATTAATCAATAAAATTATAGTACAAGGGGTTATTTTGAAAGAGGTTTAGAAAGGGGAAGTGCGGTGCATTAGAGTAGCGGACTGAACAGTGGAAAATAGAGAACCAAAAAATAACCTCAGTTACTATGATCACAGTATGTGTGTCTTCGCGATCGTGATTTCCATATGACCATGATCGCATAATTCTAATCGCGACCATGGCCACAAATTGTTTAAATAACCAGTCCATCCCTATTTTCCCCCACACTCCTCTCAAATTTCTCTCAAGTTGCACTCATTTTTTATTGTATTTTGGGCACCGCATTGTGAATGACATCCTCCCCTACATCCCCAAATTCGATATGTTCTTTAAATTCCTTCTATGTATGCATATATGTAGGCCTTAGAAATTATGTATTAGGAATGGCCTTAAGATTTGCATGCTAAATCTTTGCTTAATTGTGTTTGTTGGTGTGTTTTGTTGTTGATATTGGTGTGTACATTGATGGGGAAGTCTTAAGTATCCTTATTTGTTCAAAAAAAAAATAGGATTAGCATGTGCACACCAATTATTTAATTAAATGCCCAAACAAATTCCTTAATCATTTTCACATATTTTAAGGGCGTGATTGAAAATCAAGGGCCTATGTTTCTTCTTCATAATGTAAATTTTTTATTTTGAGCACATATAGGCATTAAAATTGGAAGTTTTGAATTTTGAAACTTTTGGTTGACCATGCTTAAATTATTGCAATCGCAATTAGAGGATCAAGATTACGGCTCAGTGGCCTGCAATTGCATTAGTACGATCACAACTCAGTGGCCCACGATTGTGACATCTAAGGCTATTTTACAACCAAGACAAAAGAATCCTGCCAGTCCATTTCTAGCCCAAAAATTACCAAAACACCATCCCATTATATTAATTAAATAACATAGCATAGTTTCACATGTATATATTTAAATTTAATGTTTTGTGTTATTCAAAGGTTTCAAAGATAAAGATGGGAGATCTTGATCAAACCCGCTTTATGGCCCTAGAGTTTCAAACCTTGTACTATGCTGAACTCCTAAAGACAAATCTACTTTCGGAGAGAGATATATGTATTTGGATAGGGTACTGGAGAAGCTCCTGGCCTTTTATAACCACTTAGTGGCCACTAGGTAGAGGTGCTTTTCCCCGGATCCATGCCAGGAAAATAAGCATTGGGTGAGGGAGTTCTATGCAAATCGCAGCATAGTCTCTATCTCAGACCTAGTTATGAGAATCTGAGGAAAGAAAGTTCACTTTGGAGCTGAGCAGATAAATGAGTGATATGGGCAATCGAATGTTGACATAAAACTTTATATGATAGGGCTTATGAACCTGGGAGCATGATCATTGATAAACTATGTCCTAGTAGAGAGGTTTCATAAGTCGCCATAAAGATGGGGATATCATTGCATGACTTCATAGCTGAGGCTCAAATTCGGTTGGCTCTAATCAATATCCAGATTTCTTCTTACACCAATATGACATATGTCCCCGATGTGAGAGAATGGATGATTACATGCAATGTAGATTACATTCCTCTGAATATTGGATATCTTATTCTTCTAAACATATGATATTTCAAGCTCAAAGGTGGCTTCTTGCTTTTATTTCCATCCTTGATTAATGAGTTGTGTAGGAGAGCAGAGGTTTAAGAGTACCTTGGAGATACTTGGGTGCACACAAATTGTAACGCCCTGAGTTTTTGGCCCTTGAAAATTTTCTGAGTTCTGATCTCACTGCCCTAGTTATGACTGGATCCTATGAGTCGTAGGGTATTGGGATGAGTTAAAACCAAACTAATAAGTTTGTGGCTAGATTCTTCTCTGAATACGAGTGTCTCACTAAGAGCTGAAAGGATATGTTATAAGTCGTTAGGTGTAATCGTAGGGTGTCCAGTGTATACCCTAATTTGGGTTCCGTGTTGACTACAATTGGACCCTACGAGTTGTAAGGTCCCATTATAAGTTTTGCCATTAAGTCATAAAGACAAGAGTGTAGGGTGCCTCGGTTGTACTGCCTTGATTACGACTCGTGGTGACAAGTTGTAAGGAGTGGCTACGAGTCAAGGTTTGACTCGTAGTCAAAGGCAGTACTTTTCAACTTTTAAGTTAAGGGAATCCTGGAAATTTCCCCTTATATCTAAATTAAAACCCACATCTTATAACCTCATTGGGGTGCCATTAGAACTTATAAATAAATTAAGTAACTTCTTAAACACTCCAAAAAGGCTCTCTAAACTCCCTTAAGCAAGTCAAGCTAGGGTTTCAACAAGTTGGTCATCTAAGGGTTGAAGGGTCAATTTATATCCAAAGTTCTTTATGTTTAAGGCATGTTAATCTTCCCTCATTGTTAATTTTTTAAAGCATGTGCTTTAAAGAATTGTTCATGAGATATTTATGTTGGTTTTGAAACAAAGGTTGGGGGTTCTAAATTCTTATTGTTGAACAATGTTTTCCTATGATTTACATATGATTAGTCATGCTTTAAATATGGTTTTGAAATTGTTGGTGAATGGGTATGTTGAATGAACTGGGGAATTTTGATTTTCCCAGACTTATGACTTTTGAAGTGGTGATGAGCCTGTAATACCCTAAATTTTCCTCCTAGCTAATTTTGTTCCAAGAATTCCTAGTATTATCTTTGAAAGTTAATGATAATTATTCAATGATGAATTTTTAATATTTTTACCTTTTTTAAGTGGAAAATTCAATAAGCTTTCCATCAATATAAAATTCAGCCAAATCCGACACCCGGACAAAGAGTTAGAGCCTTTTAGTGAGACAATGTATCACCTGAGACTCCAGCACGTCGCGGAGATAGCTCAAATAGAAATTGTCAATTTCCATTGTTGCTCCATGATAGCGGCGCGTCGTGCCAAACTTCCAGTTCGTAGACAAGGTGGCAAAGCGATAGCTCCACATTGCGCCCCCGTGCAATTTCCTATTTGTCACTTTCCAGTGACTTGGTACGTCGTGCCGAGGATGAAAATTAGGAAATTTTTATCATAAATTAAAGACTTATCCTAGGCTTAAAATGGCCAATTTTCCCATCCTATATAAACCTTATAACATGAGATTTGGTCATAATTCAGCAACTTATACTCAATTACTCTCAAAAACTCTCAAGAACAAGCCCTAGGGTTTTCATAGAAGGTTCAATTCCAAGGGAATGCATCATCAAATTTCAAGAATCTCTCCGTCAATTTTCACAAAATCACGAACTAAGGTATGCATAGTGTTCATCCACAGATCCCTTTTATTCGTGGAGTCCAAGAATCATGTTTTAAATAACCTATTGTTATTTTCTTGTTGTGATTTGATCATGTTCTTATTGATAGTTGTTATTTATGTTTCACGATGGTGTCTTGATGACTTTCCATGAAGTATGTGAGTTTGTTGATTGAAAACCTATGAGTTTGGGTAGTTTTAGATTCTTAAATTGATTATTTCACCTATGCTATAAGTATGAATGTAAGGTGTTTGATAAAATACCTAGAATGATAGAATCATGTTCCTTATGACTCAATAGTATCTAAATGAAAAGTCCATGCTAACCCTTCTGATACGACACAATTTCCATGTTATTGTTGTGCATTGAATATTATGTTATGCAACATTTATGATATTGAAATCATGCAAGTATGTACATGTTATATACATTCCCTTCCATGATCAAGACTATGATAACCATGTGAAGCATGAGATCCCTTATTTATGGCATTATGAATTATGAACTCTATTCCTATGATCAAGAAGTATTATGGATTATTGATGTTGGTCATGTATTCAGGAATGTCATGCCTTGTCAGTTTCCTTCTATCGAGTCCTAGGGGTACTTGTACCCAAAAAATATAGTTGTGTGCCAAGAGCCATGTCATTTTTTCACGATACTCTCAGTCTAGCCATGTTCTATAGAAGTCAGTCAGTCATGTGACTCAATAAATCTCAGAAATCTCATGAAGTCATTACTCAATAAGATCAGCAATCTTATGAACTCAGTCAATTATCAGCTATCAATAGTATTCCATCAGTCAACGGAATTCAGTAAAATTAGTCTATGTACAATCAGTCAATTATGTTCAGTCTTTTCAGATAGGAGTAGAAATTAGCACCGAGTGAACCCAAGGGTAGTAACACACACTGTCAGGAAGGGTGTGATTCTTAGTAATCATCCTTGTGTTCTAGAACTATGTATACAGCATAGGTTGAGACATCAACACTGTCAGATGAGGGTTGATGTAGTGGATAAGCACTGTCAGATGAGGGGCCCACCATTCTCTTTTGGAGACACTGTCAGATGAGGGTACCCATAATTGTCCTTATCAGTGGCACGATATTTACACCCTTCTAATCAGGGCATAGATTGGACCCTAGCTCAGCTATTCTAGCGTATTTGGGGCATGTCAGTTAAATAACTATTCCCACGGTTTCAATATCAGTCTCGGTAAAAAAACTCAGATAATTCTTCAGATTTTAGGACTATAAGATACAATCAACTCAGTCAAAATACAGTACTCAGATAATCCCATTAGATTTAGGATTGTCAGACACAATTACTTATGTTATCAGTTATTTCAGTTATCAGAACTCTAGTATCAGTCATGCTAGATAACAGTAAATTCATGTCATCAGTATATAGATTCAGTTATCATGTTCTCACGATCTCAGTTACTATGTATTCAACGTTCATATTAGTTGGTCAGTTATTATCATTCATGCTTGTAAGCCCCATGTATTCAGCCTACCTCACACGTATACTCAGTACATTCTTTTGGACTGACGTATTTGCACTATGGTGTTCTCTTTTTATGTTACACCATAGGTTCAGAGACATGACTGCCGCCAGATCAGCAGCAGTAGTACCATTCCAGGGTTCAGAGTTTTAGCAGTGAATCCACATTCTCCAAGGACGTGATCTTATTTTATCATATCAGTTTAGTTTTCAGTTGATGGAGTTCATTGGGGACATGTCCCATCAACTCCTTAGTCAGACAGTTAAAGGCTTTCAGATAACTACAGCATTTTTATGCTTTTCAGACTTCAGTATTTTAGTTTAGTTTTGGTATCGAGATAACACTTTATTTCTAATGTTATTGTTATTATTTAGTTATGTTCAGTATTGAACCTTGCGGCCTCTAAGTGCATGTTTCTGCATTTTTATGTCATATTATGTTGTGTACAGGTACAGATATCATTCATGGGCTAGCTTGTGGTCCTTCGGGGTCATGAGCACTGTGTAGCATTCCGGTTCAGATAATTGGGGTGTTACAAAACTTGGTATCAGAGCCTAAGGTTCAATAGAGTCCTAGGAAATTTGAAAGCCACATCTAGTAAAGTTTTGTACATGGATTATTGCGTGCCACATTTTTGCGCAGAAGGCTATGAGATGTTTTAAGAAACAGTTTCCCTTCTTTCAGTATTCATGTCGTTCCTGTGAGCATAATCACAAGTCAGTTTCTCAGTCTAATCCATTTCTTCTCCTAATTTCAGAAATGCCTCCAAAGAGAAGAAACCAGTCAGCTCCTCAGCCCGAAGATCCTTTGGGCAATCATGTTTCTCATGCGGAGTCCAGGACCGCATTTACCACTTACATAGTCAGTAGCTACCCATAATTAGCGGCCAGCAGTTATTTCGGCTAACCCAGTGGCCAACTCATCCGCAGCTAGGATTCAGTACTTCACCCGAATAAATCCTCCAACCTTCCTCGATTCTAAGGTAGATAAAGAACCTCATGAATTCATTGATCAGGTCCAAAAGGTGGCAGATATTATTGGGGTGACTACTTTTGAGAGTGCTAAGTTAGTCGCATACCAGTTGCAAGATCTGGCTCATACTTGGTACAAGTAGTGGAAGTCCAAAAGGGTAGATGGTGCAAGTCCTATAGAGTGGGAGAAGTTTGTCATGGCTTTCTTAGATAGATTCTTTCCCCAAGAGCTGAGGGAGGTAAAGATTCTACAGTTCATCAACCTCAGGAAGGGCTATATGATGGTGAAAGAGTATTCTCTTAGGTTTACTCAATTAGCCATATATGCCCCTCATGTGGTTATAGACAACAGAGATAAGATGAGCAAGTTTGCTTTCGATGTAAATGATAGCATGGTTAACAAGTGCAGATTCACCATGCTAAATAGTGACATAACTTTAGCTCGACTCATGACTCATGCTCAGCAGATAGAGGAGCAGAAAATTAAGCAGTGGGAAAAGCATAATAAGAAAGCTGGGATAGGTAGCTTCAATTTTAGACAGCCTAAATTAAAAGAAGGAAACCATTCCCAGTTTCATCCTAAGTCATCATTTCCAGCTTCTTCTATAGCCAGAGCTCTATTTCCTAAGTTCCGAGAGGGTAACAAAGATAGAGCACCAGGCTCAAAGTCTCAAGATGATGTCAGCAATACCCAAACTAATCCCCTATGTCAGACTTGTGGTAATAACCATAAGGGTGCTTGCAAAGCTAGTAGCGATTTCTGGTTAAGTTGTGGCAAGCCAGGCCACAAAGTTAGAGATTATCCCCAGTCGGCTTATCAGGGTCAGCAGTACCGTTCTGCAACTTAGTTCGGTCGCCAAAACTGGCAGGGTGCCATTTTTAGTGCTACTAGTGGGCAACTCCTAAATCGTCTCTATGCTCTTCAAACCTGAATAGATCAGGAAAATTCTCCTGATGTTGTTACTGGTTCATTACAAATCTTTTATGTTCACGTTTACGCTTTGCTAGATCCAGGTGCATCCTTGTCTTTAGTTACTCCTTATATAGCAGGCAATTTCATAGTCAGTCTTGAAATTCTAGCAAAGCCCTTTCAGTATCTACCCCAGTGGGTAAAACTATCATAGCTTGGTGGGTATACAGGAACTGCCTGATTATAATATTTCAGAAAGTCACATCAATGAATTTAGTTGAGTTAAAAATGACTGATTTTGATGTTATTCTTGGCATAGATTGGCTTTTTCCTTCTATGCCACAGTCGACTGCAGAAACAAAATAGTTCAGTTTTAGTTTTCGAATGAACCCATCGTAGAGTGGAAGGGTAATACTTCAGCATTCAGAGATCAGCTTGTTTCCTACCCTCAGGCAAGGAAAATAATATCTAAGGGGTGTGTTCATCATCTCGTGTACATTAAGGACTCTAGTTCTGAATCTCCTAGTCTAAACTCAGTCCCAGTGCTTAATGAGTATTCAGATATCTTTCCCAAAGAACTTCCAGGCATTCCTCCCAAAAAGGAAAGACTTTGGCATATACCTTCTTCCAGACACTCAGCCTATCTTTATTCTGCCATACAGAATGGCACCAGCAGACTCAAGGAACTGAAAGAACAGTTGAAGGATCTCTTAGATAAGAGATTCATCAGACCCAGTGTTTCCCCATAGGGCGCACCAATCTTATTCTTGCGCAAGAAAGACGGTTCCCTCAGAATGTGAATAGATTACCATCAACTAAATAAATTCACTGTCAAGAACAAGTATTCTCTTCCCAGAATCGATGACTTATTTGACCAACTTCAGGGTGTCAGTTATTTTTCTAAGATAGACCTCAGATTTGGCTATCATCAGCTCAGAGTTAGAGAATATAACATTTCAAAGATAACTTTCCATACTCGGTGTGGTCACTTTAAATTCCTAGTTATGTCCTTTGGTCTTACTAGTGCCACAATTATTTTCATAGAGTTGATGAACCGTGTGTTAAGCAGTACTTAGACATGTTCGTGATAGTCTTTATGAATGACATTTTTGTTTACTCCCACAGTGAGAAAGACCATTCAGACCATCTCAAAATTGTTCTCCAGACTCTCAGAGATCATCAGTTTTTCGCCAAATCTAGTAAGTGTGAATTTTGGCTAAGTTCAGTAGTGTTCCTTGGTTATATCATTTCTGGTGATGGCATTAGAGTATATCCTCAGAAGACTGAAGTGGTAAGAAACCAACCTCGCCCTATCTCTCCATCAGATATCAGGAGTTTCTTGGGTTTGGCCAGCTATTACAGACGGTTTGTTAAGGGATTTTCTTCTATTGCATCCCCTATGTCCAGATTGACTCAGAAGAAAGTTAAGTTTTAGTGGTTAGATCCTTACGAGAAGAGTTTTTAGGAATTGAAGACTCGACTCACCTCAACTCCAATTTTATATCTTCCAGATGGTTCAGATGGATTCATAGTATATTGTAATGCATATAGAGTATGTTTGGGTTGTGTCCTTATGTAGCATGGTAAGGTCATAGTCTATACCTCCAGACAGTTAAAGCCCCATGAGAAGAATTATCCTACTCAAGATCTTGAGTTAGCAGCGGTAGTATTTGCCTTAAATATTTGGAGGAATATCTCTATAGAGTTCATGTAGATGTCTTCACAGATCATAAGAGTCTTCAGTAAGTCTTTTCTTAGAAATATCTTAATCTTTGTTAGAGAAGGTGGTTAGATCTATTAAAAGATTATGACATGAGTGTCCTTTATCATCGTGGTAAGGCCAATATAGTGGCCGACACTCTCAGTAGACTTTCCATGGGTAGTGTTTCTCATGTTTAGAATAGTAAGAAGGAGTTAGTTCAGGAAGTTCATCAGCTTAACAGACTAGGTATTCGCTTATTCGATTCTTCAAAGGGCGGTGTATATGTCCAGAGCAGTTCAGAATCATCTCTAGTTTCTGAGGTTAAAGAAAAGAAAGACAGGAATCCTAGTCTTGTCAAGCTAAAAGAGTCAATCAGAGATCAGAAAGTAGAGGTTTTGGCCAAGGGGGAGATGGTGTCCTTCGTTGTCAGGGTCGTCTATGTGTTCCAGTTGTAGATGACTTGAGGCAGCAAATTATTGCAGAAGCACATGGTGCACGATACTCTATTCATCCAGGGGCCACTAATATGTACTGCAACTTATGGGAGATTTATTGGTAGAGTTGGATAAAGAGATATGTTACAGAGTTTGTGGCTAAGTGTTCTACATGTCAGCAAGTTAAGTAGAGCATCAGAAGCCTAGTGGTTCCATGCATGAGTTCACTATTCCTACTTAGAAGTGGGAAGAAGTGAACATGGACTACGTGATGGGTTTGCCTCAAACTCGTTATCAACATGATTCAGTTTGGGTCCTAGTAGATAGAATGACCAAGGTAGCTCATTTACTTCCAGTTCATACCTCTTATTCAGCCGAGGATTATGCCAAACTCTATATCAAGGAGTTGGTCAGATTAGACAGTATTTCATCATCTATCACCTTAGACAGAGGTACCTAGTTTATATCTCACGTCTGAAAAGCATTCTAAAAAGGTCTTGGTACCCAAGTTCATCTCAGTACAGCCTTTTATCCTCAGACAGATGGTCAAGCAGAAAGAACCATTCAGATTTTAGAAGATATGCTAAGAGCGTGTGCAATTGATTTCAAGGATAGTTAGGATAACCACTTGCCTTTGATTGAGTTTGCATACAACAACAGCTATCATTCCAGTATTCAAATGACTCCATTCAAAGCTCTCTATGGTAGGAGATACAGATCTCCAATCAGTTGGTTCGAAGTTAGTGAGGCCTCAGTCATAAGGCCTGACTTAGTGTTTCATGCCTTAGAGAAAGTCCAGTTGATCAAAAAAAGACTTCGGGCTGCTCAGAGCTGACAGAAGTCTTATGCAGATGTGTGTAGAAAAGAACTCAAGTTTGAGATTGGTTATCATGTCTACCTTAAGATCTCTCCCATGAAGGGAGTGAAGAGGTTCGACAAGAAGGGAAAGCTCAGTCCCCGATATATCGGCTCCTTCAAGATTCTCAGTCGCTTCGGCGAGGTAGCTTATGAGCTCAATTTTCCTTTAGATCTAGCCTCAGTTCATCTAGTCTTTAATGTCTCTTTGCTCAAGAAGTACGTAGGTGACCCATCAATCGTAGTCCCTATTCAGAGGATTGTTGTTTATAACAGCCTCTCTTATGAAGAGATTCCAGTCAAAATCTTAGACTATCAGACTCGTAGATTGAGGAACAAAGAAGTCCCTATAGTCACAGTTCTTTGGCGAAATCAATCCATCGAGGGATCTACTTGAGAAGCAGAAGTAGACATGCATACCAAGTATCCTTACCTCTTTCCCACCAATCTAGATCAAGTACAAGGTAACAGTTCTCCTTAAGATTATTCAGCTTCACGTCTAGTATTTAGTGAAAACTTGGTATTCAGTTCTATGCTCATGTGTCATCACAAACTTGGTATCAAGTACCATTGAATATTTGTTCATGCATTTATGTACCAGCTCAGTTATATAATTATGCAGCAGACATTCATTCTCATTGTGAGAAAATTTAGTTCCTCAGAACACTTAGTTATGCATTCTTGAATCAATTACACATGCATCAGATATGCATGTTCAGTATGTTATGTTCATCTTGTTAGTCATGAGATCATGTTCCAGTTATCCATGTTCAGTTCAAGTTCAGCTTATTGTTCCCCCTCTCAGCCAGTCTCATTATACGACAAACTTTCCTAAGGGGGAGATATTGTAATACCTCAAATTTTCCTCCTAGCTAATTTCATCCTAGGAATGCCTAGTATTATTTTCTAAAGTGAAGGATGATTATTTCACAAGAAATTTTCAAGATTTTCACTTTTTGTAAGTGGAAAATTTAATAGGATTTTCATCGATATAAAATTCGCCCAAATCTAACACTCGGGCGAAGAGTTAGAGCCTTTTAGTGAGATAGTGTATCACCTGAGCCTCCAGCGCGTCTCGGAGATAGATCAAATGGCAATTGTCAATTTCCATTGTTGCTCCGCGATAGTGGTGCGTAGCACCAAAATTTCAGGTCGCAGACAACGTGGCAACGCGATAGCTCTGCGTCGCGCCCACCTGCAATTTCCTATTTGTCACTTTCTAGTGACTTGGCACGATAGTGGCGTGTCACGCCAAGGATGAAAATTGGGAAATTTTCCTCAAAAATTAAAGACGTGTCCTAGGGTTAAAAGGGTCAATTTCCCCACCCTATATAAGCCTTGTAACAAGAGATTTGGCTATAATTTAGCAACTTATACTTAATTACTCTCAAAAACTCTCAAGAACAAGCAATAGGTTTTTCATAGAAGATTCAATTCCAAGGGAATTCATTGTCAAATTTCAATAATCTCTCCGTCAATCTCCATGAAATTAGGAACTAAGGTATGTGTAGTGTTCATCCACAGATTCCTTTCATACGTGGTGTCCAAGAATCATGTTTTAAATAACCTATTATGATTTGGTTGTTGTGATTTGATCATTTTCGTGTTGATAGTTGTTATTTATGTTTCAAGATGGTGTCTTGATGACTTTCCATGAAGTATGTGAGTTTGTTGATTGAAAACCTATGAGTTTGGGTAGTTTTAGATTCATAAATTAATTATTTCACCTATGCTATAAAGTATGAATGTAAGGTGTTTGATAAAATACCTAGAATGATAGAATCATGTTCCTTATGACTCAATAGTATCTAAATGACAAGTCCATGCTAACCCTTCTGATACGACACAATTTCCATGTTATTGTTGTGCATTGACTATTATGTTATGCAACATTTATGATATTGAAATCATGCAAGTATGTACATGTTATATGCATTCCCTTCCATGATAAAGACTATTATAACCATGTGAAGCATGAGATCCCTTATTTATGGCATTATGAATTATGAACAATATTCCTATGATCAAGAAGTATTATGGATTGTTAGCGTTGTTCATATATTCAGGAATATCATGCCTTGTTAGTTTTCTTATATCGAGTCCTGGGGGTACTTGTACCCAAAAAATATAGTTGTGTGCCTAGAGCTATGTCATGTTTTTATGATACTCTCTGTCAATCCATGTGCCATAAAAATTAGTCAGTCATGTGACTCAGGAAATCTCAGAAATCTCATGAACTCAGTGCTCAGTAAGATCAATAATCTCATGCACTCATTCTGTTATCAGATGTCAATAGTATTCTGTTAGTCCATGGAATTTAGTAAACTCAGCCCATGTATAGTCAGGTAATCAAATTTAGTCTCTTTAGTTGGGAGTAGAAATTAGCACCGAGTGAACCCAAGGGTGGGAACACACACTGTCCGATGAGGGTGTGATTCTTAGTAGTCATCCTTGTGTTCCAGAACTATGTAGCCAACATAGATTGAGATATCAAAACTGTCATATGAGGGTTGATGATATGGACAAGCACTATCAGATGAGGGGCCCACCGTTCTCTTTTGGGGACACTATCATATGAGGGTACCCACAGTCGTCCTTACCAGTGGTGCATTATTGACACCCTTCTAATCAGGGCACAGATTAGACTCCAGCTCAACTGTTCTAGCATATTTGGGGCATGTCAGTTAAATAACTAGTCCCACAGTTTCAGTATCAGCCTCAGTAAAAAACTCACATAGTTCTTTAGATTTCAGGACTGTCACATACAATCAACTCAGTCATAGTATGGCACTCAGATAGTTCTATCAGATTTAGTACTGTCAGACACAGTCACTCATGTTATCTGTTATTTTAGTTATCAAAACTCCAGTATCAGTCATGCTAGATATTCATAAATTCATGTTATCAGTAGATAGATTTAGTAATCATGTTCTCACGATCTCAGTTAGTATGTATTCATGTGTGCACTCTCACATTCATATTAGTCAGTCAGTTAATATTATTCATGCCTGTAAGCCCCATGTATTCAGCCTACCTCACACGAATACTCAGTACATTCTTTTATACTGATGCATTTGCGCTATGGTGTTCTCTTTTTATGTTACACCATAGGTTTAGAGACACGACTCCCAGATCAGCAGCAGTAGTAGCATTCTAGGGTTTAGATTTTTAGCAGTGAGTCCTCATTCTCCGAGGATGTGATCTTATTTTATCAGTTCAGTTCAGTTTTTAGTTGACAAATTTAGTTGGGGACAGGTCCCATCAACTCCTTAGTCAAATAGTTAGAGGCTTTTAGATGACTACAACCGTTTTCATGTTTTTTAGACTTTAGTATTTTAGTTTTGTTTTGTTATTGAGATATCACTCTATGTCAGACGTTATTGTTATTATTCAGTTATATTCAGTATTGAACCTTACGACCTCTCAGTGCATGTTTCCATATTTTCATGTCATATTATGTTGTGTACAAGTACAGATATCAATCATGGGTTAGCTTGCAGTCCTTCAGGGTCTTAAGCACCGTATAGCATTCCAATTTAGATAATCTAGGCATTCTAGACCCCAACCCCATAGTGTGAAATTAGTTTTGTGTTATGAGAAATATCGAAATTCATAAAATTGAACTAGTCTTGAACTATTACATGATATAAAGAGGTATTTGAAACACAATGATCTGATTTAATAAATAAAGAGAGTCGGTGTCCCCACCTTGTGTTAATGAACAAAGAGAGTTATTTTCCCCAAGTTAACAGAAAAATTATTTTGGCATGTTAGTATTACCTTAATAGTGGAGTTGGTATGACCACAATAATAATGTATGCCTTAATGTGGAATATGGTTCAATGAATGGGAATGTGTGATACTTGTTTTAATTGGGCTATAATAATAAGGTTTATGAGCTGCGCCGTAAAAGTAGAAGTCCGAGTGGCTGATACTAGAAACCACATTTGATGACACAAGAGTCAAAGTAACCTGGGAGGTTCGAGTACCTCTCATTATTATTTCATTATTATAGATATTCAAGTCCCTCATAAATTAATGTGTCATCGGGTGCTTCCATCACCTTAATATATGTTATGAGGTTTGAGTCCTGCATGTGCATATATATGAGATTATTCTCCAATTCATGCAACTACATGCACTAGGGCCCGACTAGGGGGTGAGAGTTGGTCCTAATATAGCATATAGGTATAAGTAATGATGGTTGAGCTACATAATTCAGGCTAAAGTTTTAAATTGGGTGTTTATCCTTGATCTCTATCCCAGCATGTGATGAGTGTGTGTGTACATATTTATATATATATATGCATTTTTTCTGTGCACTGGTTTCGAATGATTTTGAACTGTTGATCATGTTATTATGTTATCCTTATTCCTGAGTTACAAGCTAGTGTTCATCCCACTAACCATCTTTCGACGCTTTATCCCTATGTGATGTAGGAATTGGTCATACTTCTACTCCTCCAGCTTAGTGATTAGGATTCAGTATTAGCTTATGAGCTAACATTGAAGTGATGAGCTTCCATACATCGAAAGTTAACATTTCATGTTTTGTTCTTTCATGTATAAGACTATTTATACTTTTTTTGGCTATAGTCGGGGGCATGTCCGGACATATTATTGGTATTCAATTTTGGTTCACTATTTAGAAGGCTTTATTTGGACTACCGTGGTTTTTAGGTGGTGTCAATCGGTTATTTGGCCGGTCGTCGATGGTTAGTTATGGACATGAATTAAAAAAATTTCTAAGCTATTTTATTCTATCTTGTTATATTTTAAGAATTCATTCGACCTTAATCTATGGTGTGTTAGGTTTGATTAGGTGCAGGGTTGAACATTGTTCCACATAGGACTTGAGATACTGATCATGGCCAGGCCCAGGTTTGAGTCATGATAAAGATGGTATCAGAGCCTAGGTTTGGTGTCATTAGGTGTCTAATAAAGATATGTCATATAGAGTCTCATTTATGGGTGTGTAGCACACCACACTTATAAGGGAGAGGATACGAGACATGTAGAAATATTTCCCTTTGTTGTTGTTCTATTTCGAGCTATAGAATCTAAGGTCTAGAATCCCTCTATTTCCCGTGTGTTCGCTTTTCAGATCATGCCTCCAACAAGATTTGGTATCTATGGAAACTCTTTTATACCATCTAAGGATAATGTAGATGGAGATCGTCCAACTTTAGAAGTTCAAACCTGGTCTAGCATCGTTGCTTCTGATTGCCCTTATAATTGATTCTCCCTGTCCCTCTTTAGGAACTTCGAGCTAATGTATCTAATCCTGAGTTTCACCAGTTGATTCATTTTGTTTAGCTATTTGGTATCCTCCTAGACTGAGCATGCTACTTCTGTTGCTCCATTATCTGAGCCCACTAGGGTTGGCCAATTCATGAGGTTGAGTCCTTCTATTTTCACTAGTTTTAAAGTTGAGAAAGATCCTTAAAACTTTTTTGATGAGATGGAAAAGATCTTGTGTATGATGCATGCTACTAATATGGAGGGTGTAGAGTTTGCAACCAACCAATTGAAGGATAAAGTATACCAATAATATGAGAAGTGGGACCAGTAGAGGGGTGATAAAGTTGAGTCTACTGTGTGAGATGATTTTTCTAGTGCTTTTGCTTAATACTTCTTTCCTTAGCTATTGAGGGAGGCAAAGGCCTAGGAATATTTGAATCTTAAGCAAAGAAGAATGTAAGTAATGGAGTATTCCTTGAAGTTTCATCAGTT
Organism: Capsicum annuum; assembly: GCF_002878395.1. NCBI lineage: Eukaryota > Viridiplantae > Streptophyta > Magnoliopsida > Solanales > Solanaceae > Capsicum > Capsicum annuum. The sequence continues at coordinate 120,496,583 of NC_061119.1, forward strand.
GTCATGTTATGCCCTGAATTGGTGTCTAGCATGAGGACTAGAATGTGGAAGTTTACTTTAGGGTTGACCCATAAGTTGATCTTGGAGAGAAAAGATGCCTTATTGAATAGGGATATAGATATCTCCAGACTTGTAGTGTACACGCAATAAGTAGAGGAAGAAAAGAAGAAGCAAACGGAGATGAGTAAAAGGTAGAATAAGAAGTTTCACTATTCGGATAAGGGTAGAGGCCAACAACAAAGTGGTAGAGATAGTGAGAAGTGGTCTAAGAAGAAGTGGGGCAATTCTGGTTCTTACTCTATGGCTAGTGCTCTTTATCAGAAGCCATTGGGTTACCATCATTCTATATATGATAGTGGGTTTAGAGCACCAGGAGCCTAGTCGTAGGCTAGTGGGCTCAGTCAGCTTTGTCATATCCTTCTTATAGATTTTATTGTTAGATGCATCCTGGATTTTCCAAAGAAGGGAGGAATAAGTGCTTTAAATATAGTTAGATTGGTCATCTACAAAGGGATTGTCCTTCTAAGGTGCCTTCTGGGGCAAAATGAATTCTTATTGCTGCTTTATCTGCCTCTGCATCAAAGGGTGTTACTTCTTCAGGCTCTGGCATTGATTGGAATCGTATGTTGTTATAGGTATGCTTAAACTTTTTTATTGTGATGTTTATTGTCTACTTTATCCTAAGTGTACATTTTCTTATGTGACCTCTTATGTGGCTATTCATTTTTGATTTGATGCTAAGTACATTTTCGATCCTTTTTCTTCGTCCACCCAGGTGGGTGAATCTATTATGTCTAGAAAGGTCTATAAAGGTTGTGTGATATCGGTTCATAGTAAGGAGACATTAGTGGATCTAAAAGAGTTTTACATGCTAGAGTTTGATGTGATTTTGGGGATGGATTGGATGTATTCGTGTTATGCGTCTCTTGATTGATGGACTTGAAGGGTCAATTTTAATTTCCTAAATGATCCGATAATTAAATGGGAAGGTAGTTCCCTAGTTCCTAAGGGAAAGTTCATCTCGTATCTTAAATCCCAAAAATTGGTTTGCAAAGAATGCCTCTATCACTTAGTGCATGTTAAGGATTCTAGAGCCGAAGATTCTTCCTTCTGGACTATCCCTGTGGTCCTTGAATTTCCCCAGGTATTCTGTAAAGATCTTCCTAGTGTACCTCCAAATAGGGAAATTGATTTTGGGATCGATCTTCTTCCGGACACTCATCCTATTTCCATCCCTCCTTACAGAATGGCTCAGGCTAAGTTGAAGAAACTCAAGGAGCAGTTGAAAGATCTTCTTAAAAAGGGTTTTATCTGCCCTAGTGTGTCTTTGTGCGCTGATCCTAGTCTCTTCATGTGTAAGAAAGATGGCTCCCTTTGGATGTGTATTGAATACCGCCAAAAAAATAAAGTAATCATAAAGAACAAGTATCTGCTTTCGAGGATTAGTGATCTTTTTTATCAACTCCAGGGTGCTAAGTTTTTGTCCAAGATTGATCTTTGGTTTGGGTACCATCAATAGAGGATTAGGGAGGCGAATATCCCTAAGACTATCTTTCCAATGCGATATGGTCATTTTGAGTTATTGGTGATGTTTTTTAGCTTGACCAATGCCCCAACTGCATTATGGATATTATAAATTGGGTTTTCCATCAGTTCTTGGACTTTTTCATGATTGTCTTTATTGATGATATTTTCATTTATTCCAAGAGTGAGGCGGATCATGCGGATTACCTCTACCTTGTGTTGCAGACCCTAAAGAATCCATGTTTGTATGCAAAGTTTCTCTAAGTATGAGCTCTAGTTGAATGTTATGACATATTTGGGTAGTGTTATTTCTAGTGAAGAGATCATGGTGGATACACAGAAAGTTGCAGCGGTAAAGAAGTGACCTAGACCTATGACTTAATTCGATATTCAAAGTTTCTTGAATTTAGCCAGCTCTTATAGAAGGTTTATGGAAAGTTTGCCTTCTATTGTTGCCCCGTTGACTAAGTTGACTTAGAATAAGGTGAAAATTTTTTGGTCTGATGCTTGTGAGGGTTGTTTCAAAAAATTGAAGGATAGCTTGACTTCAGCTTCGATCTTGACTCTACCTGAGGTTACTGATGGTTTTGTCATCTATTATGATGCATCCCTTATGGGATCGGATTGTGTGTTGTTGCAGCATAGAAAGATAGTTGCCTATCCCTCTAGATAGTTGAAAGTTCATGAGAATAATTATCTGACCTATGATTTGGAATTACTATCTATGGTGTTTGCATTAAAGATTTTTTGGCATTATTTGTATGAGGCCCACATTAATATTTTTTCTAACAATAAGAGCCTGCAATACTTTTTCATTTATAAAGAATTGAATCTCAGGCAAAGGAGGTGGCTTGAGTTGCTAAAGGACTATGACATGATTCTTCACTATCATCTTGGTAAAGCTAACGTGGTTGCTGATGCTCTTAGTAGGTTGTCTATAGAAAGCTTATCTCATGTGGATGAGGAGAAGCAAAATTTGGTGAAGGCTATTCACCATTTGTCTAATCTAGGAGCCCGTCTCTTGGATTCTAAGAATGGTGGTGTAATTGTTCAAGAAGTGGCGAGGTCATCTTTTATTCCTGAAGTAAAGGAGAAGCAAGAGTTGGATACTATTTTGATGCAAATCAAAAATGATGTAGTCAGGCAGAGAGTGATGATTTTCAAGATTGGAGGTGATGGTATCTTGACGTACCAAGGCATGTTGTGTGTTCCCAATATTGATGGATTGTGCGGAAGAATTTTGGCTAAATTTCACGAGTCATATTATACTATCCATCCCAGTTCGATGAATATATATATCATGATCTTAAAGATTTTTATTGGTGGAATAATATGAAGAGAGATGTGGACAATTTTGAGGCTAAGTGCATGATGTGTCACCAAGTGAAGGTAGATCACTTGAGGCCCGGTGGGCTGACCGAAGAGATTGAGCTTCCGGTGTGGAAATAGGAGATGATTAATAAAGATTTTGTTAACAATCTTCCATGGTCTTGTAAGCAATTTAATTCAATTTGGTCCATCATGTATAGGATGACTAAGTGTGCTCACTTCTTACAAGTGAGGACAAATTTTGCTTCTGAGGATTACGTCATGTTGCTTATTAAGGAGATCATGAGGTTGCATGGTACTCCAGTTTACATTATATCTGATCAAGGTACTCAATTCTTATCACACTTTTGGAGGTTGTTCCAGCTAGATTTAGAGACTAAGGTGACCCTTAGTACCGCTTTTCACCCGCAGTTGGCTGATCAAGCGGAAAGGACAATTCAAGTTTTGAAAGATATGCTCTAGGCTTGTGTTTTTTATTTTGGTGCTAGTTGGGTTAACCATCAGCCTATCATAGAATTTTCCAAAAAAAAATAGTTATTACTTTAGCATTAGTATGGTTCCGTTTGAGGCCTTATATGGTAGGATATGTAGATCTCCTATTGGGTGGTTTAAGGTTGGTGAAAATAAGTGGTTTGGCCTAGATTTGGTTTACCAATCCATGGGAAAGGAGAAGGTGATTTAGGATATACTTAAGGCCACCCAAAGTCGTCAAAAATCCTACGCGGATATAAGATGAAGAAAGCACTGTGGTTCATTAAGAAAACAAAGACCATTCCCCATTATGTCGGTCCGTACTTAGTTTTGAAGAGGTTTTATAATGCTGCGTATGAATTAGAGTTTCCTCCTAGTTTGAGCTCCATTCATTTGGTGTTTCATGTTTTAATGTTAAGAAAGTGTGGGGGGATCCTTCGACAGTTTTACCTTTAGAGAAAGTGGGTATCTTGGATTCCTTATCCTATGAGGAAGTCTCGGCTGAGTTTTTGGATTATCAAGTTTGTCAACTGCGGGCAAAGGACATGGCTTCGGTAAAGGTTCTTGGGAGGAACCAAAAGGTTGAAGAAGCTACTTGGGAAGCCAAGGACGGTGTGACGTCCAAGGACCCACTCTTGTTTCCCATTTTGGATAATCTTTCTTGAGGCATGTGTATTCCTTAATATCTTTGTTTTCTGACTTTGTCAAAATGATGATTTCCTTAGCATCTTTATTATCTGTCTTGGTTAAAGGTTAGAGTAGAGATATGTGGGATAAAATTACACTGATAAATGCCTTGTCCTATAATTCGAGGATGAATGATCCTAAGGGGGAGAGTATGTAACGCCCCAAGATTTTGGCCCTTGAAAATTTTCTGAGTTCTGAGCTCACTACCCTAGCTATGACTGGACCTTATAAGTCATAGGGTGTCCTGATGAGTTGTTGGGATGAGTCATAACTAAACCAGTAAGTTTGTGGCTAGATTCTGCTCTGAGTACGAGTGGCTCACTAAGATCCGTAAGGATATGTTACGAGTCGTTAGGTATAATCATAGGGTGTCCAGTGTATACCCCAATTTGGGTTCTATGTTGACTATGACTGAACCCTACAAGTTTTAGGGTCCAATTATAAGTCACACCATTGAGTCATAAGGACAATAGTATAGGATTCCTTAGTGGTATTTCCTTAGTTAAGATTCATGGGTACGAGTCATAAGGAGTGGCTACGAGTCAAGGGTTGACCCATAGTCAAAAGCGGCACTTTTTAGCTTTTACGTTAAGGGCATTCTAGACATTTCTCCTTTTACTTAAATTGAAACCCACATTTTATAACCTTATTAGGGTGTCATTAGCACTCTCAAACAAATCAAGTAACTTCTTAAACACTCCTAAAAGGCACTCTAAATTCCCTTGAGCAAGTCAATCTAGAGTTTCATCAAGTTGGTCATCTAAGGGCTCAAGGGTCGATTTCTCTCCAAAATTATTGTTGTTTAAGGCATGTTACTCTTCCCTCATTGTTAATTTTTTAAAAGAATGTGTTTTAAAGTATTGTTCATGAGATGTTTGTGTTAGTTTTGAAACAAAGGTTGGGGGGTTTTGAATGCTTGTTGTTGAACAATGTTTTTCTATGGTTTATATATGATTAATCATGCTTTAAATATGGTTTTTGAACTTATGGGTGCATGAGTATGGTAAATGAACTAGGGAGTTATGATTTTCCCAAACTTGTGACTTTTGAAGTGGTTGTAACCCTAATGAATGATGATTTTACCACTCATTCTCACTAAACGTTTGTGCATATTACCTTGTTTTGAATGAATGAATGATACATACTGGTGATAAAATGCAATAATATCTACTCTTTGCAGGCATAGAGTTGATAAGATCAAATGATGTGGATTGGAGTGTAAACTAACCAAAAGGGATCAAGGAAAGTGCAGCTGAAGACTTGGAGCAACAAGGCCTCAGGTACCGCGATCGTGGTCTGCTAACCACGATCATGGTACTCAAGAAAAAGTCATTCAACCATGATTGCGGAAGTTAACCGCGGTCGTAGCCAGACCAACGCGATCGCAGCTTAGCGGAAGAAATCAGCCTAAGGACAAAACTGGAAATGTACGTGGTTGATCCCAATTTTGACAAAAGACTCAAACCCTAAGTCATTCATCATATTCCATCTTACCCAATTTTTAGGTTTAGCTCTTGAGTTCATAGCCTCCATTTTTGGAGAAGAAAATATTGTATAATTTTAGGGTGAAGAATACGTTGAAGACTTTCTAAGTGGAAGATTAGCTCACTTCCATTATTGATTTGAGGGAGTGCCAAGTTTGAAGTAACATTCACTTAAGCTTCAATGAATCACTTTAATGGAGATTAAGGGTATATCTATGCTTATTTATCTTATGTACAGGTAGATCTCCCTCTTAGGGTTATGTGTGAATAGGGGTTAAAGTGTGTGGGGGTTGTTATTGATTAGGTTCTATTTAGTAGTTCAAGTTTATGGGTTTTATCATTGCTATGCTAACTTGGTTGGGGTTCGATGGGTGAAAGGCCTAAAAACTCACATGGGTATGATAAGTGAAAGCTCCATGCTCTCGAAAACACAAAGCCATCTTTGAGAGAAGGGTTTTGGGTGAACTTTAGGAATCTATGTCATCCTTGAAAGAGATGTGTGGAGACCAAAGCTATGATAGACAATTGTGTGTGTAGTTTGCTAAATTTTCACTATCTTAGACATAAGGGTGAATGTGAGGTTGACTATACCATGGGTATCATCCCAGAAATAGGGATGCCTATATTGAGGTTGTGGTTACCAATTGTTGAACATACCTATTAGGTATTCGAAAGAATCAATGGGTGAAAGTTTGGTGCTTTGTTGAAAGACTTGCATCAAAGTCTATAACCAAACCTACCCATATTTGACTTACTAAATTGATGTTGATTACTAACACCCACATATCACTCCCTTAGTAATGCATAATTCCAAGATCCATGCATACATGTTAAAACTCTAATTATTAGTAGCCCCAAATTTATGCTTGAAAAACCCAAAAAGAAACATTAGTGTAGATACCTATCTCCCCCATTTTTACCTTCTTGTAACATTAGTTTGGATTTAAATTGTATCTATCTTTTGAAGTAACTTGATTGCCACCTACATTGTTCCTCGTGGATTTGACCCCGACTTCAAAGTTGGGTAAATATATTAACGAAGACCGCCTTGCACTTTAATTAGGTATTTAACTACATCTTCGTGGAACCAAACTTACTTCTATCAATTTTTACCACCTCCAACGTAGGATTTTTGCCTCAAATTACATTTTCAAGTTCAAGGAGGGTATGGTTCAAAAGAGGAATAAAAAGAATAGTTTACGGCTTGCAATGTGTTTGCCAACGAAAGGTGGGTAATTAGGGATTATATTAATGCTTGGGTAGGCTTTTCAGGATAGAGTGAGTTTCCAATATCACAAAGGTATCCTAAGATCATTTCTCCAACCAAATACAATCAACATTAGCTTTGAAAGACTAACAGAGCAATTTCAAGATAACACAAGTGTACAAGCGATAAATATCAAAACCTCACCACACATGGCATGCAAATTTTTGAAGGGTCTCAAATGTCCCTCCCGCAAGAGACAAAATGGGAGTATCTATTACAATTCATAAGTCAAGATTTATGAAGCCACAAAAAGAGAAAAAGTTTTGTGACAAAATTGCTCACGTCCATGCCCTTGATTTTTTTCTAAAAATTTTGGACGGAGGGTCTTGTTCATTTTACATTAGCACCACACATAATTTTCTAAAAGATGGTGTACAAAGTGACCCCAACTTTACAAAATCCAATGCCATAGGTACTCAGACTTTCCTTGAATCTTTGACATTTATGCTACGAGTACTCAGAATTCCCCTGCACCTACGTCTCAAAACTCAAACGCAACACTAGTCATGCATCACTAAAATCCATAATAAAATCTAAAGTACTAAGAGAAAAACTAAAAACTAGGAGAAAAGCATGATAATCCATAATACGTGGGCACCAACTGGTGCCCCAAAAAATGTAGCATCCCAAAACGCAATAAGAACCATATCCAAAATATCATCCAAAAACAATCATCAAAGTAAATATCTGGGGCACCCCCAACTATAAGAATGCAGTGTCCTTATTGCAAGTGCAATCAACTGAAAATAAAAGTGTCTCCCTGAATATATATCATGACTCGCTCTTTCCTGTTGACTCTTTATCCTCACCATCATCCTCAGCTACTGACCACTTAGCAGGTACTTCGTCATCACTGTCAAGCCTAGAAGAATAGAGGTTGGCATTAGGCTTTAGGACCTTCCACAGAACCTTAACCCCTTTTCATATTTTTTTGAAAAATTTATCTCTTTTCTTATCTCTCTTCAATATCTTCTTATATGATGCCTGGAGGTCCCTGTGAGATACAACCAAGACTAAATAAGCTTTCACTGGCTGGCTACTGTAGCACCCTATGTCTCATATTTATTTTTGTATTTCTCACAATCTTTAATGGACACATATGAATGATGCCTAGTGGATGGATCCCCCGGTCCCTTAGCCAAACCTACTAACAGCTCTTTGATGGCCCTGACATCAACACTCAAGTCATCCAAAGGCCCAGCGGTGGAGGGCCTACAAGATTCAGGCTCGTCAGCTGTTGACTTATTTGAGTCAACTTTTTATTTTTGGTTGTGCCCAGGTGCACCTTCACCTTAATTTTGAGTAGAGTGATTAGGGGACTTGGCTTTACCCAGGTATTTGTAGGATACTCTTCCACCCCTACTTTTCTACAAAGTTCAGTAATAAGAGAAGGGAAGGAAAGAAGTGTACCACCCTGAATCTTGTATTGCCTTCATTCTTCAAGGATAATCTGGCCAATATTAAGATTAATTGCATTCATTAGGTAGGCTACTATGCAAGCTCGCAACTTAGTTACAGATTTTATGTGGGTACATGATAAGACTCTGTTACAGATAATGTGCAACCAGATTTTTCCGCTACTGAAAAATTATGCGTGAAGATCCCTCTTTTGGTAGCAGCCCAGGAAACCTGTCTATTTGAGCAAAGAATGCTAGATATCCAGGTTCCTGGCTCATGTCCCTTTTCTTGATAGTATGCCATGTCATTATCCTAAAGCACATGCACTACATTAACCTGTTGCACTCCAAAATGCATATTCCTTCCCCGAATCTTCATTATTGGGTTTGCAAGATAGATAGCGCTCAGATTTGCATAAAACTCCCGCACCCATTTCTCATTTGCCTCAACAAGATCTGGGACAAAGTATATCCATCCGAAAGCAACAAGCCTTTCAAAGAATCCTGGATACTGTTCTGGGACCCTATCGATGCATGTCTCTTTCCAACAATAGTTTGGCTCTTAGGAGGTCATTGTCATACTATCTTAGGCATTCTAGGGCCATGAATTGGGTGTGGTTGTAATCTCCCATTGTGAGTTTTAGAACCTGTAATCAATGTCAACTCTAGCCAATATTAGTGTTATCATACCAACAATATGCTAGAATAAACAGCTAAACACATATGGTGGTGTTATGGGTGGTTTCGTGGGTGGATAAGGATGTGCAGAAATTTTGACGTATGCCAGAATCCACTTTCATGTGTGGTGATCATGGAGCGTTAACCTCGATTTTAGTACCTGAGACCAGGTATGACAGTTTCTACATAGTGTTTATAATACAATTTTAACACCCAATCCCTCATTTTTACTAGGCATGGTAATATTATAATTAATGAATTTAAGCCTATAGTGCATGATTGTAGCCCATAAACTTGAAAGAATTCAAACTAAACTCGTTGGGACATTCAATCGAACACATAGAGTACACTATTACTCTAACCTTTTAAAGCTTAAACTTGGGTACTCAAGACTTCCCCATTAGCGTGTACACATACTATAACAGCCAACCACAGCAAAAATTTCAATCAAGCATGTATTTAGCAATGAAAACACTATTTTGGTCCTTTTTCTACACTATAAGTTATAAACATCCAATTTTCATATCTAAACCAAAGAAAGTAACAGGTAAGTATGACCTGTTACCGGTTTAGAGGATGCACTGGATGAGTTGGTACTTGGAAATGCAATACAAAGCCATAAATTTGAGAGTATTTTGAGAGAAAATTTTGAAGAAATATGTGGGGGAATTGGCATTTAAATGATTTTTTAAACTGATTAGACCGCGATCATGGTTCTTGCTTTTTCTGCTCAGTCCAAACTTGCTAATTTCACACTTTTCTTTTTCAAATTCATTCAAAATGCCTCGTAGAACCACATTTTATGGATTATGAATGTACAAAAACAACATCAAAATCTACTCTAGCATGCTCAATTAAAAAAGATACGTGCCACTTTTCGTGGTGTGATGGGTTGCCTCCCATCGAGTGCTTAGTTTAATATCGTGGCGCGAAACCTCCACTCTTTCATTTTATGTTTCCACTTAGAAAATTTGAATCTCTATCCCAGCTTTTGTTTATTACGCAATGAGCAGTAGAAGGACAGAAGATTCAAATTTTCCAAGATGAAACTTGGAAACTATGAGGGCATGGTGAGCAAACTTTGATCTCGACCATTCCTTGTAAAAGTGAGTACATCTCAAGTTCTCACCAGATTTTTGATTTGGCTCCTTGGGTAAAATCGAGTACATCAATAGGTCATTCCTTGTACATTAGAAATTGAACTCCTTAGCCTTTGATGAATGGGGTTCTATCTGCTCCCTTGGAATGTCAAACTCCAAAATATAAGAGTCAGACACCATCATCTCACAATCCTCCATTTGTTCAAAGGGATGGATCCCCATTACATCCTCGAAGCAAAATATTGAAAAGTGGGTTGAACGAGGTCCATCACCTAATTTCAGGTTAGCATCCTCCAAAGCATCTTTACCTTGAAATGAACTAGTATTATTATAAGAGATTTGCTTTGATTCTTCTCTTGACTCTAGTATCATTTCTTTTATTTTGGCTTCTTCTTTCTCATATGAGTCGAATGATTGGGAAGTCACCGAGGATTCTTCTCTACCATGCTTCTCATCATAGCTTGGTTTCTCTTCTTGATAAATCTCCTCTCTAGAGTACCCTAATTCTAAATAGTTATACCTATGCTAGAAAATAAGTGTGGGTTGGTCCCTAAAACTACCTACACTTGGTGTTGGCTTGCTATAGAAGACTTATTTTGACTTTGTTGTTTGTGTTGTTGTTAGCAGGCATTATAGCTAGCAGAGCACAAAAAAGAATGGTTGTTGCTGGGCCTTCAAAGGAATCAGAAAAGAGAGTTCATCCAATAGCTCACACACCTAGAGCCTCAGTGGTCCCACAAGGTCAGACTAGTAGATATGGGTCTCAGTAGGTTGAGAAAGCTAGAAAAAAATAGAATAAAAAGTACCAGGAGAGTTTAAGGAGAGAGTTCCCAGACATGGTTTGAAGAATTAAGGAGCTCTAAATGAACTTTATTTTTTAGTAGACTACTGAGTGTAATCTACACTTGCTCAGGGAATTCTACACCAACTGGGACCCAAGAGAGCCCAATTCAGAAGATAAGATTCATGCAAAGTGGTGACATTTATTACACATGACTTGAATACCCTTTTGGGAACTCCTGAGATAGACTCGCTTCAGCTGAGTCAGCTTAACATCACTCTACCTTATAAAGACATTATAGACTTATTATGTGGCAATATGTCGACAACTAGGTGGATTCACCATTGAGATGGAGGTTACCATATGAATTTTCCCTTTGCTTAGATGAATAGGAAAGCTAGAGTATGGATTAAGATCATCTGCCACTACCTCATTTCTTGAAAGCACATGACAAAAGTGAATGGGGACCAAGTTTTCTTGATTTATGCATTGATATAGGAGGGCTTCAAGATAAACATAGGCGCAGTAATTATTTCTGCAATAAAAAAAGCTCACTTTTATTAGGGATGAAGGTATGGTTTTGGTGGGCTGATATTTAATTTTTAAAGAGACATGAGGTCTAAGAGAAGGCCCTGGATTACAGACCATTATTGGAGACACGTTCTGTAGATGTGACTCAGACACGGGGTCTTGATATTTCTCATGGGCCTATGTAGACACTACCTGAGCATCATACTAGGGATGATGATATCAAAACCTTTATGTACGGGATATAGATGTTATAGTTGTGAGTGGAAGAAAGAGAAGCCACCAGAGAAGAGATACGCAGAGTGTAGATTTACAACCTACTTCGTCACCATATCAGGACTTTATTATGGATCCGCCCATATTTTGTTGAGCTAGCGGATGATTACATCCCAACTGATGAGGATAGGAGGCTGCGGGATTTGAATATTGAGTCCGAGGATGATTTTTATGTGGACCCTAACTTGGGTGATGAGGCCTTCGGCCTAAATATTGATGACGGCATAGATAAGGAGTGACCAGGGAGTTTTTACATCACCTCATATCTTTGTTTTGTTTTGAATCTGCAAGCACTAGGATAGTGTTATTTTTTAAGTGTGGGATAGTGGAGATTCTTATTTTGTTATCTATTCTGGATGGATTGTTAGTATGGATGTTATTCTATCGAATGTTATCATTATTTTTCATTCGGTTCTTAGAAAGATATTTTAGTCAGTCTATAATAGTTTGTAATCATTATTATTCTATATTCAGTTGTGCAGTAGCTAGTAGCGTCTCATCAATTTACTATTCCTAGTTTCATCATTTTAGTTGCTTAGTTATTTTTATGTCTGTTTTAGGAATAATATTTAGGATGAATTCCAATAACTCGTCATAGTTTAGGGGCCTTTCTCGATGATGGATGTATGACGATCGTCCTAAGGGGAATCATTCTAATAGAGTAAAGAGGTAGGAGAAACCGATCACTAAACTAATATGGGTTATGTTTTATTGGGCCGTATGACTAAGTGACATAAAAAATATTTTTCTATGAAGAATCATGTCAAACTAAAATGGATGTTATTTTTGATATGCCTAGGCTCAATTATGTGACTCTTTGTTAGTGTTGGCTTAATTTTGAATTTAGGCAATTCTTGGGTCAAGAGTCTATAGGGATCCTACTCGAATTTAACATTTACCATGTGTAAGTGAGTTTTTCTATATATTCCATATGCATGGTGATGTCTAGAACTTATCGGGTGTGTTTCCAAAGTGAAATAAAGAGTATTGAGCTTAGGATATGATATAGCTATTTTTTTTACTGTATTTCGTACCTTCTTTGTCTGCCCTTATGGCATGACCCTATTCAACCCCATTGAGCTTAAGCCTATTCTTTGGTAGCCTTATAAGTAGCTTAACCTTTTCTTTTGATTGAACCAATTTAATCCCAAAACTCCTAAGCATTTTAATTAAAAAAATTGAGTTGTTTGAGAGTATGAAAGAGAAGAGGAAAAGAGTGAAACTAATTGTAATACCCCGTATTAATCTTAGTTTAGTTTAGCTCATAGTGCATGCATAAGAGGCTTAAAGCCTGAAAATTTAGCTAAGTGTTTGGGACTTACCCTTATATTTGGCATCTTAACTTCGATGATTTTTAAAGTGACCTCCCTGACCTCGAGAGGTAAGTTTTTAAGTTAATTCATGTTCAGGGGTGTAAGTATCATGTCTCGAAGAAGTTTTGGATTTTTCAGAAGAGGATTAAGGCATGTTTGGAATTCAATTCCATAACCTCACCGCGATTGCATCATGTCGTGGTGGGTATAGCAATTAAGGGTTCATTGCATCACGGTAGTCTCTTATTCGGCGTTACAGTTGCGAATTTAAATTTTAGAGGCGCAGTCTTTTGTTTTCCCATCACCCCAATCCATAATAACATGGGATTTAACTTAAATTAGGGCATTATATGCCGAAATTTCCCAATTTCTCTCTCAAATAAACCCTAACCTTTCTCCAAATCCTCAAGTTAAATCATTTTGCTTTCAAGAAAACTCAATAATTCAAACTTCACCATCCAAGAACTTTTAAGAAAGTTGTTCCCTTTCAAGATTTAAGTATTAAAGGTATGTTAGCAATGCTAAGTTAGCAAAATAGTCGGCTAGCTGATTGCTTTCTCTGAGTATATGTTGTATTTGTACTTGCTTAGCTGAAACTAATTGTCATATTTGAATGACTTTGTCTGCTATCTTCTATGGACTCTCCCATTCCTTACTTAAAATCTTTTGCATGGCTAAAGAATCTGTCTGAATGATCACCTTATTCTACTGTGATTGATTGCAATGAATAGTTGCATGTAGTATTTCCATAGCCTTTGTTTCCATGTTATTTGTATCCTCTATTATTGTTCCTTCTGCATGAATTAAATCACCATGTAAATCTCTTAAATAGAATGCCCAAGAACTGCTTCCTGGATTTCTCTTTGATGCTCCATCAGTATTATATTTAACCCGTCCTATCTCTGGAAATTCCCAAGCACTGTTGTTACTTTAATTTTAGGCTTCAATTGTTTAAACTATTGTAGAATTGTTTTCAATTCAAAAGAAAATTCCATAATTGGCTTTCAAACTTTCAATAGCATCCTTAATTACCTTGTAACATTAAAGATCAACTTTTGCATTGTTACACCTTTTCCTTCATGTTTCAAAACATTCCTCCTCTTCCACAGTTCCCATAATATGATTCCTGGTATTACTCTAAAGTATACCTTCTCCCTCTGTTTCGCATGTGCATCCCACCAAGCATATATTATATCTCTTAAGCGCAGTCCTTGAATGTTAGTTTCTTATCAAAATAAGATATCAATAGCATATGAGACATAGTCTCTTGTGCTGGATTCTGACAACACCGGAATTTGGAAGGGCCTTGTACTCCTCATCTTCTTATAGTATCATCCACTAAGATCTTTCCTTTCCACATTCTCCACATAAAAACACAATCTTAAAAGGCATCCCTTAAATCCATAATTGCTTATAAAATTCGTTAGGCTCTTCTCTATGTCTCACATATTTCTAGGCTGATTGCACAGTAAAATTTCATGTTGCTTCAAAACTCCGTATTAATTTAATACTTTAGTGATGATTACCTAGGGGGTCTTACTTTATGTACTATATGATCCACTATCTCTTCTATAAATAGCTTCTTCATCAATTATTTATTCAATGCCCATTCCACATCAAGTCCTTAACACATTGATATCTACCATCCCATTCTTTGTTGTCCTGTATAAGAGAATAAAGATCTTCTACTCCACTCCACTTTTCATACCAGATATATGCATCACCTCCTCTAATTTTCTATATTATAAGATAATTAGTGAGATCTCTTACTATTAACATCTTTTGCCAGACGTAAGATCCTCCCCCTACTTTCCATATTACTTCCTTAGGATGATATCTTTTGCAATATTTATTATGCATATATTCACTCCAACTAGACTTCTTAGTTCTAAAATTCCACTATAATTTATAAAAGAGGGTTGTGGAAACATCATGCAGCAATTGGAACCCCAAACCTCCTTCCTCTTTAGGTAAGCACATAGTGGACTATGTTACCAAATGTCTTTCTCTACCCCTTATAGTACTACTCCAAAAAAATTTAGCAAATATCTTATAAATAGCATATAGAACATTCTTAGGAGGATTCATAACTGAGAGAAAATGTATGGTAATGCCTTGCAATACATGTTTAATTAAGACTTCTCTACCTCCAAAAGAAAGTAGCTTCCCTTTCCAAGCTTGAAACTTGTTGCTAATTCTATTCATAATCTGCGAATAGTACACCTTCTTCTTTCTCATGTAGAAAATAGCACATCCCAAATAATTAAAAAGGAAATGCTGTCTCAAAATCCCAGTTGCTACTTTTGCCATTACCACTGCACTATTGGACACACTTTCATCAAAATATAAAGCACTTTTCTCCTTGTTTATCTTTTGGCCAGAAACCAATTCATATTTCTCCAATGTTGCTGTGAGCAACTATAATGTACCTAATTCATCCTTACAAAGTATAATCATATCATATACAAATGCAAGATGATTTATTTTTGGACTACCTCTAGACATACCAAAAATTTTGAATTCTTTCCTGCATAGTAATTCTTTCAAGCTTCTTGATAATACCTAAGCTGCAATTATGAATAAAGTATGTAAAAGTGGATCCCCTTGCTTTAGACCCCTAGAGTATTTAAGAAATCCTTTAGGTTGCCCATTTGGCAATATAGAATACCAATTATTTTCTAACAATCTGAATACTATATCAATGACTTTTTCCTAGGAGGTTTTCCCTTTTTCCTAATTTTAGACACTATTTCCTGAACCACCAAAATATTCTTAACAATACTTCTTTCTTGAACAAAACCAACTTTTTCTTCAAAAACAATGTCAGGAAGAATACACTTGATCATTTCATGAATAATTTTAGAGAAGATTTTATTCACAAAATTACTAAGTGGGATAGGTCTCAGATCTAAAAAACGAGCTCAATACTAACTTTTCGGTAGCAAAACCAAATTAGTATATGTGATAAACCTTGGAAGCTCATATCCATAGAAAAAAGTTGTGATAATTTGATGCAGATCCTTTGAAACTATAGTCCATGCATCCTGATAATAAGCCTCAATCATACCATCTGGACCTCTAGCACTATTTCTATTCAACCCCATAACTGCCAATTTTACTTCCTCAATTGTTTGGACCTTCTTTAAATCTCCATTTTGAGATTGTGTTACTATTTTAGGTAGAACATCCAACATTAAAAATTTTCAACATCCTCCAGTTTTTTCAAATTGCTTTTGAAAAAAATTAGTTGTTGTTTCTGCAATTTATCCTGATTGTCCAACCAACTACCTTCGTTATTTTGGATTTTTTGAATTTTTAAACTTGACCTTTTTCATTTCACTACTACATAAAAATATCTGGTGTTCATTTCTCCATCTTTGAGCCACTCAAATCCTATTTTCTGTCTCTAGAAGTCCTCCTCTTTTCTCAATTGCATTGCTAATTCTTCTTATGCTTTAAAAAAATTAGCTATATTGACCCCTGTAGGCTCCTCTTGAAATTGTTTCTCTCTTTCTTTAATCACCTCCTCTAAGGTATCAATCTCCTGGAATATGTTTCCAAAAGTTTATTTACTCTACTTAGTCAAAAAAGTTTTAGGTCTCTTCAACTTTTGATGAAAGATAATAAAAGGATTACCTTCTATATCAGTCTTCTAGTTCTACCAATTACCTCCATGTATGATTCTTCTTTCAGCCAGAAATTGAGAAATCTGAATGGCTTGATCAGCTATTCACTTGACCTGCTAAATTGTAACAACATTGAAGCATGGTCTGAACCACTTCTTACCAAATTCTCTAAGTTCATAATATGAAAGACTTCATGCAACTTGTCATTATACAGTACCCTATCTAGTCTTTTGAATATGCAATCTTCATCAGTCCTGCCATTCTACCTAGAGTATTTCCTTCTCTTAAAACACTTTCTTCAAGATTACAAATGTTTATACAGTGATTAAAATCTTCTGTCTCATCTACTACTACTGGCAATCCACTAAGTTTCTCCTCCTCACTTCTTATCACATTAAAATCTCCACTCACTAACCAAGGTTCTTGTATCATACTAGTCATTTCTCCCATTGATTCTTATAATACTAATCTATCATTTTGATTACACTTTGCATACACCAGTGTAACAAACACAACGACTCCTGCATGTGGATTTTCCAATTTTAGAGTTAGTTGTTGTTATTCATCCCTAATGATACTATACTCCATTATTGAGTCCATAAGGGCCTATATTTTACCTGATGAATTTGTAACTGCATGTTGCATTCCCAATCTTCTTTTATTATCATCAATGGTATGGCTTTCCTAAAATTGTTCCATAAGGTCAATAAACCAAAATTGATATCTTATATGTATTGTTATTAATCTTTTAAATGTTTTTTATGTATTAACCGATCTGATATTTCAAACTAAAGCATTCATTTTGATAAAGATTTTGACATATGGCTCATTGTCTTTATTTTGATAAAGATCTTGACATATAGCTTGCACCAGTATTTTTGCCTCTCGTATGTTATTTTCTATGCCTTGCATTTAATGGCTGATTTTGCTTTGGAGACAGGTTTCCTTTAACTGCAACCTTATTAATATTATCTACCAAATCTTTAGTATCCAAGTCTTTCTTTTTTTTATTCACAATTTCCATCAGATTCCCCGCTTCAATTGCTAATGGTAAAATCCCCTCTAGTAACATATTTTGATTGTCAGCCTTATCATCTTCTAACAGCATTAACTCTTTTATCTTGATTGGAGAATTCTCTCTTTCCTGCCCTTGTTGTTGCACGTATGACTTCTGTTTCTCATTGTACTTGCTTTATTCTGCTGACTCTTCTCCTTATTGTTTATTCTCCCTACTGATGGTGTCCACTTAACCTTATTCTTCTATTTCTATAATCCATTTTCTGCTTCTGCATTTTCTTCTGTTTTGCCAAAGCTCTTATTCACCAAATCCTTTGTATTTTCCTTCTTGTGATTATTGCTGGACTTTTTCTATAATTCATTCTTTTCTTGATTTAATACATTAAAAGTATTTAATGTCTTAATTTCCTTTGTCTTTTCACCCATTTCTTTCCAATATATGACCAAACCTATCTCTTCTGTACTTGTTTCTTCTTTGTAACCATTGATATTTGTTGCTATCAGTTGTTGCACTTCTATCCATTTCTTTTGGCCTTTTTTCATCTTCGTTAGTTCTATCTTTTTCATGTCTTTGCTCTTGTGACTTAGCATATATCTCATGATGAATATTCCAGCAAGATTCCTTATCATGTCCTTGTAAACAACACTCATTACAATACTTAGGCTTATGATCATATTGAATCTGAATCCACTTGGACTTTAATTCCCCTGTTATATCATCTTTTTCATTGATTTTTACTCTATGAGGTAACTTAGTAATGAGGTCTATCTCAATCTTCACTCTTGCACAACTTGGCCTCGTGTGATTTTTTGTAGCCATGTCTACCATTAGTAGCTTTCCTACTGCAGATGCAATAGAAAAGATAGCTTTCTTAGTAAAAAAATTTTAGTGGTAAGTCAGATAATGAAATCCATGCAATGCCTATCGTGGTTTCAATATCCAGTTTAAATTAGGATCCCATTTGAGTGTTTGCATCTGCTAAAACATGTCTTTGGCCTTAATGTAATAAGCAGATGTTGATAATAATTGCACATAGTCTTTCAGCTGATTCAATCTTATCAATATGTTTTTTGCATCCAATGCTCCTATTGTACAATCTCTCTTTTTCCACATTGAACTGGAATTGATTTTTGTAGTTTAGTAACATCCGATTTTTCATATGAGAACTTATCAATGACTAGATACAGTAAAGGACTCTTATATTATATAAAGATGAAAAAAAACACCGTGCTTTTCTAATCTCTTATTTTTTACTTTTCTTCATGTTTTTATTTTTATGCTTTTGTTGTTTTTGTTATTGATGTAGGTTTTAACTGACGTTACTAAAAAAAGTTGGGAGTTCTTCTTTTATCTTTTCGTAAGTAGCTTGATTTTTTTGTGACTATAATTTACTAGATTGCAGTATTAGTAATAAAATCTTAAAAGTGAGAGGAAGAAACTAAGAAAATTAGGTTAAAAAAGAGAGAGAATAAGATTTTACATCGAATTTTAGTTTGTGGAATGATGAGTAAACAGAAAGAAATTCAAGGGTATATATAGTGTCTTATATAAGTATATATAAGTAAGAGAAAGTAGTTATTGTCTTTGGTGCATAGGATATATTATCATTAAAGACACTAAAAGTGCAAATAGACCAATATATAGACACAAAATAGACAATTTGAGAAAAAAGCCTTTTATTTTGGGAGACGGTGATTGTGGTTTTTATGTGTTCACTAAATTCTTCGTAAGTAGCTTGATTTGTTTGTGACTATAGTTTATTAGATTCTTGTCTAAGTATTTATTTAAATTGATTTTTTGGGTTCATGTGGGCTTATTACTAAAATCTTGCATTGATTCCCTTTTTCTTTTAAATTATATGTTAAAAATAATAATAAACACATATAGTATATTTTAAATGGCTGTCAATTAGTTAACTGTTCTGATTGTTTACGCTCTATAATTTTATAGTTATCCTAATTAGATCAATTCTATTATAAAACAATGATATTCTAATATGAATGTTGATTGACATTTTTATCATTTAAATAATTTTATATTAGATAAATTATATAATAACATATTCAGTGTAATTTCACGAGCGAGATTTTTATCCTTGCTCAAGAAAAGAGAATTAACGGGGATAAAAAGTCATGCCAAAATACTATAGCAATTTTGTAACATGCCGAAATATAAAAATTTGTACAAAATGGTATGTGCCTTTAACGTATTTCTTTCCAACTTTTAATTGAATTAAATAGAAGTTAAGTGCAAGTTGTGTTCTGTTGGTGTTAGTAATATATGTTTGAAGTTTATTATGTCTTAACACCTAGAGATAATATTGATTTAGTAGAGATAAGAGAGCTTGACCATGATTTCTCCTTGATATATGTTCATTGTACCAAGCTTTCAAAGTTTTAGTATATTTTTGAAGTTTACGATAGATAAACTATCATTTATTTTTTATAGACAACTATTAATTGAGAAGTTAATAAGTAATCATGTATTCCTGGTAGATAAATTTTAATTGATAAATATTTCGTGATTTTTGTTTTTAATGACTCATATGCAAGCAATAATTTAAAATTAACTTATTTACAATTTTAACATTCTAAAATATATAGTAAGAAAGAAAATATTATCAATAGTATAGGTAGATTTTATGTGGAAAAGATTATGTGTGTGTGTGTGTATATACATACATATATATATATATATATTTGAGAAAAGATTATCTCATATATTTCAATTGTGTTTTAAGGGAGAATACTTACAAAAATACCTGAAGTTTGACTGAATTACCAGTTGAGCATACTGAACTTTACGTGGGTCCTATTCCCCCCCCCCC
>NC_061119.1:120516988-120529067 GCF_002878395.1 Capsicum annuum
TCTTCTCTCTTCTTTCTTCTTTCTTTCTTTTCTTCAACAATGGTTGCTCCATTGTTGAATTGAAATTAAATTCTTGAAGATTCCATTTCAATTTCCATTCTGAAAGATTAATAAAACTCGCTAATTGAAACTCAATGGAAGATTCGGAAGATTCAAACTCGGAAACTCTTCCGAGTTTCATTAAATAAAATTGAATCTTCCGAGTTTTATTAATCGAAGATTGAATAGCTTCATACATGTACAGTCTGTATTTTTGTCTTCATACATGAAATTAAATTTTTCGAATCTTCTGAATTCCATTATTGGAAATTGAATCTTCCATTGAGTTTTTAATTAGCGAGTTCCATTCAATTAGCGAGTTTCATTGAATCTTCCATTAATGGAACTCGCCAATTGAATTTTCCGAGTTTCAATGGAAAATTAATGAAAGATTCCATTCAATTATTTGAAAAAACTTTGGAATATTTGAAATTGACTCAATGAAATCATTTGGAATATTTAATATGATTGTAATGGTGAAAAAATATTGAAAAGTGATAAAATGGAGAAGAAACAACGCGTGTACCACACTTTCCACCGTAAAAACTGGGTATAATATTTTGGAGGGGGGAGGGGGATTAATTCAACCTTAAAAAAGTTTGGGAAGGGAATTAATTCCAATTAAAAAAGTATAAGGGCAATAGGAACCCCGGAAAGTTCAATATGTTCCACTGAAAATTTTGTTAAAGTTCAGGTATTTTCGTGGGTATTATCCTTATTTTTAATAAATTATATAATTTTGTAAGACCGCGCGAAGCATGGTCAAATTCACTAGTTAATCTTTATAATTCATATGCTGTGATAGTTAGCAGGAATATAAGCAATTCCATGGCACCGGCAGAACGTATATACAAGCAAAATACACTTAGTGGAGAAACTATTTTAGCTACTCAATCTGTCAATGAGTCAAATAAAAGTACTCCTGCAACTACTACAGGTAATACCATACATGCAAGCTTGGTTAAACAAAGTTATTCGGTACTTATGTTGATGAAACATGATGAATATTTCATAAAATTAATTAGTTAAGGTAGTGTGTCAAATTTGTAATTCCTATACAATTATAGTAGTGTGTCGAATTTCTCTTGTAATTACTCTCCAGCTAGTAGTATCTCTCTTGTATGAACAATAAAAAATAGTCTTGTATGTTGGCAAATAATGTTCTGGTCCACAAACAAATGGATGACAAGTCTAAAGAAAAAATTATCGACACTGATAATAACAAGAGAAATTGGCTGGAGTGTCAAATTTGTGATTACTCAACAAAATTAATTAGTTGAGGTAGTTTGTCACATTTCATAAAATTAATTTGTTATTTTTTTTCTCATCCTCCAAAATTACTTTTTTAATTACTCTGTCATCTTAGAATTACATATGTTGAATTTAACTAATAAGATTCATCCATTAAAATTTGTTCTTAATTACAATTTTAAAAATGCTATAATGTATATATCATTATTTGCAACTGATTTTTTCTACTCAGATAATACAAGTAGTATTAAGAAGCGTCGAGGAAAAACTAGGAAAAAGGTCTTGAAAAGCTGAAGAAGACTTTGGGAAAAAACATGGCAATAGAAATTTTAGTTGGTAAGGGAAGTCCAGTTAAGCTGGTCCAGTCATCAAAACTACTATCAAATGAGTTGGGGATAATTGTGCGAAATTTTCTTACGCTTTCAAACAAGTGGTAAGAACTTGCAAAAGAGGAAAAAGATGTTGCACTGATCAAATGTCATGTAAGATTTTTTAAACTTTTTAATCTTGTAACACTGATGATAGTATCATTTTAATACGTCAGGGATCTTGATTTTTATGTTTATCCCTTTAAACATTTTCTCCAGAAGAAGCTTGAAATTAATTTGGATGAACATTATGTCAAAGATAGTTGTGAAGATATCCTCAAAATAGGAGTCGTCAATGGCGTTACAAATTAAAAAAAATATTTGAAAATACATATTCTGAGGAAGATGCTCGTAAAATTAAAGTACCAGAACTGACACTCGAAAACTGGAATAGGCTTTGTGACATGTGGTCAGCTTTGGAGCATAAGGTGACCTATATTCGAATAAATATGCACTATATTTATTTCAATGTTATTTAACTTAATTATATATGTGATGTCTTTGTAGAAACAATGTCAGGTAAACAAGATCAATCAATCAAAGCTAAAATGTAATCATATCATGAGTTTGAAAGCATTTGTCATTGTTCATGCTGAAATTGTAAGTCATACATTTTTTTGTTTTCGCGTTAATGGTGATTTAGTGATGAAATTATTGAGAATACCACTTTTTTATCAACTAGTACTAGATTTTTCTCTTCTTACTTCGTGGAGCAGGCTATCTTTATTGTCATTCTATGCAATCATATTTTTATTTATTTTATAGGGTGAAGAACATGAAGGGGTGGAACCAGAGAGAATTAACTTCTACAAAAACACTCATTACACGACTAAAAAAGGTTGGTCATCTGAACAAGCTAAAGCTAACTATGTAATAAATCAAATATTTTGATCGCATATGCAAATATGATTTACTTATTGTTATCATAACATTGATAAATATAATTTTTTTTACAGAATAGCATAAATGATTTGAAAGCTATATATACTTCGGGAGAGTCATTTATGACTATTGATGAAATTGTAAATGTTGTACTTGATAAATAATTAAAATACATAAAAGGTATTGATTATGGTTCGAAATCTGACACTACTCGAGCAACACAAAGAAGAGTGGGAGAGTTAGAAGACACCCTTAGAAAGGTGAAGAAGGAAGCTTCTATTGTCCAACATGATTTACAGAAACGATTAGATACAGCTAAAGTCGTGGTAGAAAATCAACAATCTCAAATAACATCATTAAATCCTTAATTGAAAATTGTATTAGCATGCCAAGATGATATTTTGAAACAACTGTAGCATTTTATAAGCTCATCTCAGTCAAGGTTAGAATTATTATACTTTAAATTATAAATTTTTTATAGTCCTTTTAATTAAAATAGATTAAAATTTGTAGAGTTTAGCCCCTAACTATATTTTTTTCATGATGCAGCGATCATTGAACCTTATCAAGTTATCCCTTGATGTACAATTAATAATTACATAAGTCTCTTCTCATTAATTTTATTATTAAAACTTTCTTTATTTATTTTGCAATAAGACTTGGGATTGAATTCTCAATCATCAAAAATCAAATTGTTGAAGCAAATAGTTCTATGAGAGATCTCAATTGTCTTTATTTACTCTGTTTTCATGTTATCTTGTTTCTATTTCTGAACTGGAAATTTATTGTTTACTGTTAGTTTGATGTTGAACTATTAATTTACTATTTACTATTAGCTTGTTCTCATGATGGAAAATATGGATAATGAGGTTGTGTTGAACAAAGCACATGCGTTCTTGCATTTTTTATACTTATTTTTAGTAAGCGTATATTGAAAATACTCTTCCTAACCTCGCAAGGAAAGAGGTAATGTCTGTGTACATCAAATAATTTTTGAACTCGTGAAATTACGTTAAGAATATCACTGTTGTTACAGTATATCATGATAGCATAACATATGAATTCTAATCTTGAATTATTTTTTACACAAGTTGTGAAAAGTAGACATCAAGACTAGTTGCTACAAAAAAATGCTTTTGCAATGATATTTTGAGAATAAACCTCCATTTTATTCTCTTTGTTTTGTTAATGTTTAGTATATATCAGTTAGACTTTCAAGTTGGATGAATTTTGATCAATGTTGATTTTTATTTAAGAGTATCTAGTGAGATATCATATCATGAATGTCATTTTGGTTGTTCTTAATTAATATATGACAGTGTTTTTGATTTATTTTTTTGCTATTATCTTACATCTTTTAGTATGTTTTTTTTAAAATTTGTATAATGCTCTTTATAATAAAGTTTAAGATATTTATATATGATTTCAGTTTCAAATTATGAAAGCCTAGCTAGCTAAATACAAATGATTGTGCTTAGTGATGAAACATTTTATCTGTAAAAGCTTTTCTTTTACTTTTTAAAACCATCAAATTACAACATTTGGTGAAAAAAGTAAATTTTGTCCCTAGATAACCCACTTATTACCTATAAATTAACTGTACTTTGTGACAATTGCTATCATCACTAATTATGCCATATTCTGGTGACAAAATTATTTCTTAGATAAAAAAAATACTTTTAGTGACGACGTGATCGATTTTTGCTACAAAATGATAAGAAAGTAATATTGTCACTAATTTATACATTTAGAGACAAATAGAGAATGCGTATGTAAAATACTGTATTTAATGACGAAATAATTTTTGTTTCGCGATGAAATATATAGAAGATTAGAGACAGATTAATTCATCACTAATTCAAACAAATAGTTAGCGACATCATTCTCGTCGGCATTATAATTTATTTAGTGACAAAAAAATACTATTACCTACAAAAAATATAATTTCTATGATGAACAAGATCGTCATAAATGCTATGCATTTTGGGACAAGAAACAAAGGTTATTTAGTGACAAAGCACTAAGTTGTCTCAATATACATTTAACGACCCATGATTTAGGAACAAATGAGTGACAATTATATTTTCTTCATGAAAGATTTTTTGTGATGAAATATGATTTTTTCATGACAAAAGATTTCGCCATTGATAATCAAATTTATTGTAGTGTTTGGTTTGTTGAAAATAATTGCATAGACTTGTTCAAGGGTGAACAAGACTCTAAGTGTGGGTGGTGATCTTGGGCATATTTATAAGTCCAAGTGTCAATATGACCCATATGTATACTTATTCTATGAGCTATACCTTTTGAAATATCTTATGTTTTTGCTAAAATTATACTCTCTAGCTAATGGTTCTGATTGGTCTTGCAAGATTTGAATTTGGTAAAAATGAATGTAATTGGGCGTGAACATCAAGCAATGGATCGTTGAAAGCATTAGGAGCAACATGGTGAGCACAAAGAGAGTGGAACAAAGCTTACAAAACATGGGATTAAGAACCAAAAAAGGAAGTGTGCATAATGAGATGGAAATACAAAACTTAACATAGCAGCGTGCCACGGACCTTAGCTTCTGCAATAAAAGCGTGGAGCATTGGTAGTTTAAAAGTTGATGGCAATTTCCAGTAACCATGTGCGATAGTGGCATCTCACTCCACTTAGTCTCCGCGGTAAGGGCATGGCACGAATGAGGCATGAAAGCGGATGGTACATTCCAGTGAGCCTTTGTGATGTTGCCGTGCCACAGACCCTAGCTTCCATGTTAAGGGTATGGTATTAAAATGTGTTTAATTCATGAAAAATAGCCAAGTATAAAAGGAACACTTGTAATATTTTAGCTTATCTTTTGGACACGTCTAGGTAGGGATAAAAACTTATGAGGGCTTTGCTTTAGGGTTATTTCACCATTCAACTGTCTTACTTTTAATTTAGAATAATTATTTCTATTTTGTGGATGTTGATCATGAACATGAGTGATTAATTCCCTTGTTTTTAACATTGGTTTATCGTATGAGTTTTTCCTTAATCTTTTATTTTTACTATTTTGATTATTGACTACCATTGAAATACATGTTTAATCCTTTTGTGAACCCAGAAGGAGAATCATTAGTATAGATCGAACGGTTTAAGGAGCAAGTTCTTATTTTTGAATAGCGAAAGATTTAAATTCACGTCTAAGATAGGAATATACTCAGAACGGCTTGGTTGGTTCAACTACAGAAAGATAACATAAAGTGTCTAAAGTGGATTATTAAATCTCTGCTCAACGATGTAGTTGTGATACCATTTTAGGTAGATGATTAGACGTTCAAAAGATCATAATTATATTATTAACCCTGTGAATCAACAACTAACCAACCTGACCAACAAGAAAGATAATGATTTACATGATGGCTAAGAGTGCCTTAGCCCTGGAATCTCCCTCGTATTGATTACATCTTTACCTATGTTGTGATTGCTACATTTTATTACTCTATTACTTTTTATTAATACTAAACTTTCAAAAACTCTTTGGTGCCTTGCAACACTTGATTGAAATATTGTCGAAACTAAATTTAAGTGAATTGTTAAACAAGTAGTCCCTGTCGATTTGATATCCGACTCTTTAGAGTCACTGTATTACTTGTCCGACCACGTATACTTGCGTGTGCGATAGTCCACAACATTTATCAAAATAATCCATCCTCCAATTGATAAAAGTTTACATATCTACTCTGTTTTACTTGTAATAATCTTGATAACAATATCATTAAAATAACATATCTTCTATCTACCAACATGTAAAGGACATTAGAGATAATTGATACGAAAACTTTGTGTCTATAACCAATAATTTCCTTGATTCTTTCGATGTTGAAGTTGCTAGTCTTTAGTGCCACCAAGAATTTTTCATAGTTTTTGAGTTGATAAGAATTAGTTCCAAAGATCTTTTGCTACCTGATGAAAAAAATCATAACATCACTGCATAGACTAAATGTGTAATGAGGTCCTTGATTTTGCATCTTGAACCCCTGAAATATTGTATATATGGTAATTGGTTACGCATAATAGAGGGACCAAATTACCTCTCTATTCCAAATTACCACGACAAGTTTTCAATACACCATTAACAGTTTGTATGAGTATATAAGTCTATCGATTCTCATATTGCTATATGAACTTTCAGTTTAAAAATCAATTTAAAAAGTCAACTTTGAGCCCTTGAGGTCAAAATGAAAAAAAATAATTTAGAATTGATTTGCTGATGTTAGGCGTATTTACACGCCTTTTGGCCAAGTATTTCCCATGTTTATATCTTGTTTTAAGGATAATCAAGTTAAATACTCATTACTCATTTCTATGTTTCAGATGTAATTTAGTGTGCTTTGTGAATTGTAGGTAAAACGATCAAGAATTTGACCAAGTATGAAACAACAAGAGCACTGCCTCGTCAAGCCAAGCTCAAGGTGAGGCAAATAGGGTCACACCGCGAAGTCCAACTCAACAAGGGGGGAGTAGAAACTCAAAGAAACTAGAATCAATTTTCGAACTCTTTACTTTACTTTCTCACTGTTACTTCAGCCTGTTACTCTCACTTAATCAGTGTTAAATGCTCAAACAGCAAGTAAACAAATTCAAAAAAAAGGGTTAAATTAAAACGCATGCTATTGACTTCAAAAACAAATTTAACTGTACCATTTCAGTAGCAGATTAAAGGATATTAAATTTTAGAAGATAAACAAATATATATCTATTCTGGAATAAGTTGCCGAAAGATTGATTTTTGTTAGGATTACCAGGAAATGGATCTGATTAAATTGGGTGAAGATTAAGAGGAAATAAGCTTGTTTTTTTACGTTTGAATAGAAGAAAATGATATTATTATATGAGAACTGAATCGATGAAATAATTAAAAAAAAGTATCAATATGCATCTGACTCCACCAAGATATATTAGATATGCTGATCGTTTAATCTAAGATTGAGAGAAGGTGTTTGTTAGGATTTTTATCCTGATTTTCTTGCTACATTTTTTAATATTAATTTTCTATTGAACGAAATTAAAAGTAGTACCATAATTATTTGTATATTAAAAGTAGTACCATAATTATTTTTATTTTTCCTAAAAATAAAATTCATTTGTATTTGGCTAACCTCTTCCTAAAAGGAAAGGTTTTGGACCTGTATAAATGGAAACTCATCTTCTCATATCATAACACAATAGTATCCACAATGTAGTCAACTAAAGAGTTTTGTTTAGGGGGAAATTTTCTCTTTTATTAATTTTTATGCTTTTTAATATAAGATTTTACATGTTGGCCAATTGGTCAGATCATATAATAATATTATGTTTTAGTTTGGTTTTGTGTCATTTGAATCGTTTTATGGTTTGCAAATTATGAGCTTCCGCATGACACTCTCTCAATTTCGAGCACAACAAGTAGTATCAGAGTGGTTCAAATGTTTAATTGTTTAATGAAATGACATTAAAAACAGGTTCAAAGCAGTTTCAAATCATGATGTCACTAATTTGGTGATAATGAAGATATTTGTCCAACTACATGTGGAGTAAAAGTATCCATTATATTTTCAACATTCGTTCTTCTGCATCTTTAAAAATAAAAATATTAATTTTTAACTCATTTTTTATCATGAATAACAAAGATCAAGCATGCAAAAAAAATGGATCAAATTAACACGTTCTCATGTTTTCACAGGTTCTCATGTTTTCACAGGTTTAATTAGTTTGGTGTAAACAAGGATCAACTAGTTTTCTTCTTGTCATTGTAACTTTAAAATTTGTTATGAATCCTTGTCTCATATTTGGTGCCATCATATTTCACGTAGTGCATGGGAAATCATGATCTTAATTGGACAAGAAAAAGAGTATTGCCTGTTGTTGCGTCATATTAACACTCTTCCGACCTTGTTTATTAATATTAATCAATAAAATGCAGGAGCTAGATACAAAAAAAGACTTTTCCATTTATCTTATTTGCAGGAGCTTCGGCCATCCTTTTTTGCTCCGTTGATGATTCGAACTCAAAATCTCGGGATTGGACCGGTGCTTACTATCCGAGCAACTAACTCCCTTTTGTCTTCTTTTTTTTTACTGGTATTTTTTTATTTTATTTTTTTTGGTTGGGGATTGTTGTTGAAAGAACATAAGGAGGATAAGATCACTAAAGCTGATAAAATTAATTTTGTTCGTTGCTTTGGTTCTAGTTCCTTATAGCTTCCAAGACTACTTGTCTTACCATTTGGGCATCTACGCTTTCAATCTGTCCTTCGTACTGCAATAATAACAACTTTTTAGCCAGTTGTATGGATTAAATTTATATATAATAACGTGAAAGGATTTTAATCAGTATAGGTTAACTTCTAGTATTAAAGTTATATATAATCAGAACTTTGTATTATTGCTACCGATCTTATTTATGTGATACATTTTTTTTATCGATCCAAAAGAGAATAATATATTTTTATATTGGGCAAAATTTAGAAACAGCATACTTATCCCCTTAATTATGAGTTTTATAGCAACAGTTTCATAATTATATAATATAGCAAGTTGTATTTTGTATTTTTGCAAACTGTTGCTACAAAAATACAAGTACATATGATTTTTACTGTCTTATGATCGATATGTATTTTGTATTTTCGCAAACTGTTACTACAAAAATACAAATACATATGCTACAAAATGAATTTGATAAAACTGTTGCTATTTTTTATAATTTAATACTTAAGTATACTACTTTATGTATTTTTGCCATTTATTTTAATAATAATTTAATTTTAAACTTTTCATTTAATTCTAGATGAGATGATTTACATCATACAAATATTTATAATTTCTTTTACATCAAAAGTTTGAGCATTCATTTTTTTTTAATTCTCAAATTTCAGATCCAATCAAATACCTTCAAAATAACAAGTCAGCTAGTGTTCAAATGTAACTTCTTAGCTAGTGTTCAAATGTCCCTTAAGAAGTTGAATATGAGCCATATCAGAATATTTTTTTTTTGGCTAAATTTTTAATTTTATTACTAAGTTAACTCAATCCACACAAAATGGACCAACTCATTCAAATAAGTACATAAACATAGTGGTTGGACCGGCCCAAACACATTAACCGGATCCATTAAAAAAGTAAATAAAAAAGGGGGTAAGGTTTCTATATTGAGCTAAGAACATCTCCATTTTCAGAAAGCTTCCACCGCCTCCATCATGTTTGCTTTTGGAAATCTTCACCTTGAAATGCTTCTCCTATAGGTGAAAAACACCATACCCTGGTTGGGTAAGCTCAAATCCTTGTCCAGCTTGCAAGAATAAGTTCAATCTTTTCTCATTGCCTGACTTTGAGTTTCTTTGCTCAATTTCAGCTGAGTTTCTCGGAGTAATGGAGTACAGAAGGATTTTTTGTGCTAAACATATGGGTCTTTTCCACTGAGAGTTGAGTTGGCATCCAGGTACCCTATTTATTCCTCTATGCTAGACTTTTTTACCTGACTGTACCCTTAACTGTGGCTTCATATCTTTGTAGTTGTAGAAGGGATGGAGATTGGGAGATGCTCAGACCCGCGAATAACTGGATGTATCCAATTTCTTCAGCCGCATGCATTGAATACATGACTAAGTGACCCCCAACTCTTCTGAGAAAGCTTCTTTGTTGGCAGGTGTAGATAGGCTAAATATGTATTTCTTGTTTTTGTGTAGGTGTTCTACTTATAAATTAGTAGTATGTACACCCTTTTTTCATTAGCCTTACCAATCTATTTAGCTACTACTATCCTTAAGTAAGGACACTGCTGCTTATCAAAGTTTAGAATCCTCCTACCTATTGATGGTAGTTGACTGAAACTTGTGAATGTGAAGTGTTGCTCCAATACAAAGTTAGCTAGAAAATCTGCTAATTGATTGCCCTCTCTGTAAATATATTGTATCTACACTTATTTTGTTGCTAAAAGCTGCCATATTTGATTAATCTTATCTACTAATTGCCATGGTATTTCCCATTCCTTTGTTAAAATCTTTTGCATGAGTAAAGAATATGTTTGAATGATAACTTTCTTCTGCTCTGTGCTATTACAATGCATTGTTGATTGTAGTAACCATGGCCTTTGCCTCCATAGAAATAGAGTCTTCTATAGCTTCCCCTTATGCATGTAATAGATCTCCATTTCTATCCCTCAAACTGAGTGCCTATGAACTTCATCCTAGATTCTCTTTAGATACCCCATAAGTATTATACTTGATCCAATCCTGTCATGGTGCCTCCTATAGAACTGGTATAGCTGATATTTTATGCTTCAATTGATTGAATTGCTTTACGATGTCTGGCCACTCATATAGAAATTCTAATGCTGGCTTTCTAACTTTAAGTAACATTCTGAGATGCCTAGTCACATTAAATATCAACCTCTACATTGCTATTCCTTTGCCATCTTGTTTCAGAGAATTTCTTCTCCTCCACAATTTTCACATAATATCACCTGGAATTTCTTTATAGTATACTCTCTCCCTTACCTTAACTAGTGTTTCCCACTAAGCACAAATTGTACTCCTTAGGCTCTTTCCTTGAATATTTATTCCTGCAAAAGAAGAAAAAGAGGACTAAGTCTTGTTAGCTATATATACCCCAACAACACATGAGACATAGTCTTTTGTAGTTGGTATTTGGCAACACCAATATCTGAAAGGTCCCTACACTCCCCATCTTCTACTAGTTGCATCAACTGTAATTTGACCTCTCCACATGAAAAAATATATTTTGAATGGCAGCCCTTTTATCCTAAGCTTCTTGTAAAATTCAGAATTGCTTTCTCTGTGCCTCACAAACTGCCAAGCTGATTTCACACTAATTCCTTTTGTATTTATGCTTCATACTGCTATGTCACCTTGACATGACTAATAAGGTGATTTCACCTTTTGCTTTATATGCTCCACTATATCATCAGTAAATAACTCTGCAAGCACAACATCATTCCATTGTCCATTCACCACTAAATCTTTTACTTTCTTATAGTTGTCATCCCATTCTCTACTATCCTGTATTACTGAGTATGAGTCATATCAGAATAGGTTGCAGCTGCAAAGATATGTTCACACTGAGGCAAGGGAACCATGGCAGTTAAAGGCTGTTGCTGAACCAATTAATGAGTCTTATAAAATCTACATATCCTTCAAAGTAATGTTTTTTTTTGTTTCATGGAACTTCTTAGTTTTAATACCAATACAAGCGTGGATACAAAGAAATTATGTAAAATATTTTCTTGCTTGACTCTCCTAATTCAACAAAGAGAGTATTATAATTTCTTTCGTATCAATTCTTTTATGGTGAGTCGGGTATACCCCTACTAGAGGTATTCAATGTTCGGATAAAATTAATCTAAAATAAAAAATCAAATCAAATCGATTAAATCGAACTTTATTTGATTCATACGTACATCAATATATATACATACATACATATATACATACATGCATGCATACATACATACACAATTGAAATGAGGCATAAAAGTTATTTTAACAGGTGGTAATAAGTTAATACATAAA
>NC_061119.1:120532067-120559424 GCF_002878395.1 Capsicum annuum
TTTTTTAAAATTATTTCAATTTTTTTTTTGTTATCCACCCTTTTTACTATATTCGTTCTCATTGTTTTTTATTAAATATATATAAATACTTTTAGAAAATATTTTCCTACTCGCATAACAAACACAAGAATATGAGTAGAAAATAACTTATTTTCCTAAAAAATATTTTCTTCCTCCATATTGAACACACCCTAAAAAAGTATTGTCCGGGGTCAAAAGTTATTTTTATAAAAAGTATTTTCTACTCTTTAGCTAAACACTAAAATGTATTTTCTTAAAAATATTTTTTCATTCACCAACTAAACACTAAAAATATTTTTCCTGAAAATAGTTTTCATTCACCAATCAAACATAAGAAAATGAATAAAAAACTAACTTCTTTTCCATGAAAACATTTTCTAGAAAAATATTTGTCATGAAAAACACTTTCCTTCATACCAAAGACACCCTTAATTGTTTCTTGGTTGCCAGTAGGTGAACTCTCTTCATTTAAAAACTGTTAAAATTGGAAGAACATTATCAATATCTTTGAAGTTATCAAAAAAAAATGCCACTTATTTTGAAATAAAATAAAAAATGATAAAATATCACTTATTTAGAAATGAAGGAAGTAATTTTTACGCAATTAAACACTTAGTATAAAAAAAAATATGCAATCAGTAATATCAAGAGACCAGTTTAATTTGTGTTTAATAACTGAAAATTTGAAAATAATGAAACATTAATTAGATGTAGTTATAATTTTCGGAAGGGATATGTTTTCTTGGTTTCCAATTTGGTGTGTGATACCCGTTCTGGAGTCCGACTAATCTAGACCTACACTGGAGTTGGCCTATTCAACAGTAACAAAAGAATTTTTAGGGTCCATTCGAGAGGAACACAAGGATTTTTTTTGTCATATTTGAAACTTGAAATCGAGATCTCTGATTAAGAAATGAGCAACTTCATGTGCATTATGCCACATGATGGTTTAGTAATTGATTACTATATTTGTAATTTACACAGAAACAATTGTAATGATTGGTATTAGAAAGAGAGCGAAAAATTTATGTAGTCAGTTAGTGTCATTCAGAGAATTTACTCTTTATGCTAAAAAGCTTCATTCACTGCTGTAATACCTCGTACTTTTCCTAGCTTGAAAAGTTTCTCAAGAATGTTAGAAGATTTCTTTGAAAGATAAATCTATTTTTTTACACATGGTGTTTTCAAGATTTTCACTTTTTATCATGTAGAGAATAAAATAAGCTTTCCATCGATACCAAATTCTCCCAAATCCGACACTCGGGTGAAGAATTAGAGTCTTTTTAGTGAGATAGTGTATCACCTGAGCCTTCAGCGTGTCGCGGAGATAACTCAAATAGCAATTGTCAATTTTCAGTGTTGTTCCGCGATAGTGGCGCTTGCGCCAAACTTCCAGGTCACAGACAAGGTGGCAATGCGATAGCTCCCCGTCGCACCACTGTGCAATTTCCCATTTATCACATTCCAGTGACTTGGCGCGATAGTAGCGTGTCGCGCCAAGGATGAAAATTAGAAAATTTTCTCAGAAATTAAAGACGCGTCTAAGGATTAAAAGGGTCAATTTTCTACCCCTATTTAAACCCAATAACACCTGATTTAGCCATTCTTCACTCAAAATATACCAGTTTCTCTTAAGTTTCTCTCAAGAACAAGCTAGGGTTTCTATTTGGGATTCAAATTCAAGAAGGTTTCATCATCAATCTTCACGAAATCATGAACTAAGGTATGCATAGTGTTCATTCATGGACTCTTTTAGTCCATGAAGCCCGAGAATCTCTTTCCTAAGTTTAAATTTATGGATTTCTTTATGAATTTCATGTTTGGTTTGTTTTGTTTAATCCATGTGTATGATTAAATGCCTAGATGAAGGAACAATGTCCAATTAGTATGATATCATGAAATGTACAAGCTTATGCATATCATATGTTTGATAAAGTGCTTCAATATGTGAATTATATATTGTGTTGTCAGTCATGTGTTCAAGCAAGCCATGCTATGTCAGTTTCTTCTCATCGAGTCCTGGGGGTACTTGTACTTGAATATTTAGCTGTGTGCCTAGAGCCATGTCATATTCTCACGATCTCCTCAATCAAGCTATGATCCATAGAACTAGGTCAGTCATGTGACTCGGGAAATCTCAGAAATCTCAGTAATTTTAGTAGCTCAATAATCTCAATAACCTCAGTATTCCTAATCAATCTCAGTATATTCAGTCTGTCCTCAGAACTCAGTACATTCGGTTAGTCAATGGAACTCAGTAAATTTAGTTTAGCTCCGCTAGACAATACCACTAGTATCAGTTTAGTTTTGTTAATCAACTCAGTTCAGTTAATCAGTTCAGTGTCTTTCAGATGGGAGTAGGATTCAGCATCGAGCGAACCTAGGGATAGGGATTCACCCACTAGATAGGACTGAGATCCCTAGAAGTAATCCCTAAGTTCCAGAACTACGTAGCCAGCGTAGGTACGAGATGTCACCCGTTAGATAGGACTGACATACTCAGGGATCACTCATTAGTGCATTTAAATATATAGGACTGATCCTAGGGGTCACCTGCTAGATTAGGACTGACTCCACAACAGTTGTCTTTACCAGTGGTGCGGTACTGACACCCTTCCAGCTGGGGTTACAGGTTGGACCCCAGTTAGCTTAGTATGGGGAATGTCGGTTAGATGAATACATCCCACAGTTTCAGTTACAGAATCAAAACTGTCGGATATAGTCAATTCAGCTCAGTAGTATAGATTTAGGACTGTCAGAGACAGTCACTCCTTATCATTATAAATAGACTCCGGGATCACCCATTAGACAGGACTGATCTCAACTATGGTCAATTAGTAACGGTATCATCAGATTTATAGATCGCTCGTCAGATAGGACTGATCTCAAATTCAGTTACTCAGATACAGTACGAAACTCAGCTAGTTCCATCAGATTCAGGACTGTCAGATACAATCACTTATGTTATCAGTTATATCAGTTATCAGAATTCATGTTATCAATATTTAGCTTCAGGAATGTTAGACACAGTCAACCAGACCAGTTCTTCATAATCAGAACTGTCAGAAATAGTTATTCATGTATTAGTAACATAGTATCAGTCCCTCAGATAATAATAATTCCATGTATTAGTAAACTCAGTAGTCAAAAATTAGTATTCAGTCCTATCACGATGTCAGTACAGTTACGTAGGCATGCATGTATTCTCACGTTCATGTTAGTCGGTCAGTTAGTATTTTTCATGCATATGAACCTATTACATTCAGTCTACCTCACTTGCATACCAGTATACTAAAAGTACTGACGCATTTTCGCTATGGTGTCTTATACCATAGGTTTAGAAGCACGATCTCCAGAGCATCAGTAACATCCCGGTTCAGCAGTCAGAGTTAGATGTGAGTCCTCATCCTTCGAGGACATGATGATTACATTACTATTTTAGTTTTTAGTTTATTTCAGTAGATGGAGTTAGTTGGGGACATGTCCTATCAACTCCTTATTTAGTTCAGTTTATAGGCTTTCAGACTATAGCATGTCAGACAGTTATTTCAGATTTGCTTTGATATTGTTATACCGTTTTCAGACATTGTTTTATCAGATGTTTATCTAGTCTGAACCTTATGGCCTTTCAGTACATGTTTCTATATTTATACAGTATATTATACAGTGATTAGGTACAGATATCATTCATGGGTTAGCTTGTGATCCTTCGGGGTCATGGGCACCGTGTGGCATTTCGGGTACCATATTCGGGGCGTTACAACTGCCCTATCGATCAAAGAGACTATTACTGAAATCAATTTGAATAATTTTAGCTGAAAACTTATTTCCAGAAATAATATTAGTTTGAGCAATTAGTTTTCAAAAAATTCTCTCGAAATCATACATATGTCAAATTTAATATGTAAATTTCAAACAATACATACCAAATGCGTAGTACAATCTTGTAAATTTTTGTTTCTAAATTTCTTTTTATAATAGACTATTAAGATGATGCACGTTAATAGTATCATTTATTTTTCTCTTCTTGATTATTTTAACTATTAAAGAACATTTTAAAACATTATAATTGGATGAGATATAAGAATATAATTGATAAACTGATTTGCTTAATACAAAGAAACTTTCTATAATTGGATTTATGTTAGAGTTGATTCCTCAAATAATTATTCAACTAATAGTTATTATATTAGAAAATCTCAATATGAATCATTCCTTCATAATTCTAATTTTTTTTTTTTTTTAGAGAAAATGACTTTATGAAATTATAACTGGTAACTAATTGAGAAATCACCTCGTTTCTTTGACATTGAAAACTATATTAAGTTGTTTTAAGTTTTTTTGAATAAATGTAATATTAAAGCTTCAAATCCACCCTTAATAGCCTCCCTAATCACCTTATGCAACTCCTTAAGATCCCAAGATACATTATCAAATGCTTAGAACATTATGAGCGAAACTTGTTTTGGGGATCCACCACAACCAGGAAGAAGATTCACCTTCTGAAATGGTCGACTTTTGCAAAACCCAAGGAAATTGGGGGATTGGGTATTTAGGATCTTCAAATAAAAAATAATACACTCCTGGCAGGTACGGCTTGGCGAGCTTTCCACTCGAATACTCTCTGAGCTCGCCTCTTAAAAGGTAAGTACTCGCCCAACTCGCGTCGTGCCACATCCTCTGTAGCGTCTTCAACTACCTAGAAAGCTCTAAAAATGGGCTGGAGCCACTGCAAGGTAGGCCTCCGTTGGCAACCTGCCAATGGACAATTCATTAGCTTTTTTAACGATGCATGGGTTAAGACAAACTTCCTTATTTGCAACCAAATCCATGGACCTATTCGGAGTCGAGAGGTGTCCTACAATATGTCGGATGTAAGAAGGGGAGGCACATAGGATTTCTCCAGATTATCAATCCAATTACCTAACTCGACGATCTCCCAAATTCTACAAGTATACTTTCCCAGATTTACCAGCTCCTATGATCGTATCACTTGGGGCTTGACTACCACTGGGGCTTTTTCTGTAAAATCATGTAGCACAACCCTAGAAAGTACACATGACGCAAATCCTCAGAACAACCTCATACCTTAGGACCCATTCTCCTTTACTTGGATTTGAAAACTTCGGGTCCCTCCGAAATTAAAATATTTTTTGTGGCTCCTGAATCATGGACAAATAACTAACTCTAGCCTGATATACCATATTAAAGTTGTAGATTCTCCTATATGTAGGCTTTGTAATAGTATGGCTGAAGAAACAAACGCTCATCTATTCATCCTTTATCCAAAGGTTGCACCAATATGGACTGGGTTAGGTGTCATGCATCAGTTGAGCACTCTCCTCTCAGCTGATACTCACTCGTCCTAATGGTTGCATGATCTAATCCACCTCCATTTAAACCCCTTCAAAGGGATGCAATTATGCACAACCTCTAAGATCTACATGACTTTTTGCATCTGGCATATCTGGCTTGCACGAAATAAATTCATTTTTGAAGGCATTCCTTTTTTACCTTCTCTAAAGGATGTTTCACAAATGGCCGAAGAATTTTGGTTCCTGGCAGGCCCTACAAGCCCTGGGTAAACTAGAATTACAATGTATACTAAATGAAAACCACCCACGCAAGCAAACTATATGCTTAATACCGATTGTGCTTCTGAAATCTCATGTATAAATCCATATCAACTCGGCCTAGGTGGTGTGTTCAGGAACTATAAGGGAGAATGGGTATTAGCCTTTCATAGGACCTGCACTGGTATAGATGTCCTGGAAGGAGAAGCTCATGCTCTGTTATTAGGACTCCAACTTGCTTATCAGAACAACCTTTTTCCACTAGAAATTGGGATAGACTCTCAACAATTAGTCTGACTACTTGATTCTAATACATTCCTAATACAACTTTGATATCTGACTCAACTTTAATATCTGATTGCAGGTACCTCTTGGGCGCACTGGATAATCCTCAGTTGCACCATTTTTCAGGGAGCAGAATAGGCTAGCTGATGGATTGACAAGATTACCTAGTACAACCTCTACTAGTACGCTGTTTTGGACTCCACCATAGTAACTCAGTGACATTTTGTATGCTGATATGAATGGAGTATTATTAGTTAGGCGGGTGAACACTTTACCTGTTCACCTAAGTATGTATTATATTAGTCCCATACAGGATGTAAATAGGACTTCTACTCCTACTACTACGCTTGTGACTCGATCACAGCTAGGCTTGTAAATGTTTTTATGTTATAAATAAAACTGTCTGTTTTACCAAAAAAAACAAAAAAACCATTAGAAATTGGCCACTCATCAATTGGTGACTCACACGATCAAAAATCCACTGTGTGGGGTTCAAATAACGAGGTGCTTATGTACAAGTCACTCGTGAAGCTAGCTAGTTTTAAACAACCAGCATGGACAAAAAGTATTTGTAGACAAGTACACCTTTCATCCCAATTTTAGTACATTTTTTAGTCCAAAAGAGAAATTTCAAAATAATTGCTGTTGTAGAAAATCAACAAAGAATTCGCTATCATTTTCTAGTTTTATCTTTGTGATTAAAGGAGTAAAGGATTATAACTATTACTCAGTTTTATATTACTTCATGTTGACTTGACACATCTTAAAAATTATTTACTAAGGGTTATTATTTTATCAAATTAATTTTATTAAATTATGCTTTGAAAATTTAATGTGGGGTTATTTATCGCTAAGGTTATTGAAAACATATAACAGAGAAGTATCTTAATTTGTTAAAATAAACTAGTAAAAATTCAAAAATATATAGGATTTTAATATAAAGGTCAAGTAATATGAGACAAAGGAAGTAACACTTATTTTTCAATAGTACCCCTTCCAAATAAGAAATAAATAAGATTATCTTCACCTTATACTCAATATATTTTTTTAATAAAGGCGTGTTAAAATACTAAAAGAAACTAAAAATGAAACCGAGGGACTATATATACCAATTTTTTAAAAAATAAATAAAGAAAATATTTTTCCACAAACAAGAAACAAGGTATTTAAATTTAAATTAAAGGCGTCGAAGATGAAATTAATTAGAGGGAGAAATAGAAAATCTTACATCACTAACAGCTTCAAGGCGGAAACAATCGGAACAAGAAACCGTAGCATCCGATAGTTCAAGGTCGAGCTCTTCGAAGGCTTCCAATATGGAGACTAGCAAACCAGGGCAATTCTTTTCTGAGAATGCATGTATTATGAATCCCTTCTCTAGGGTTTCTACTGTAACCTGTAGTGTGAAGTTACACTATTTCTCAATACTCAATATACTGTAGTACTATATATAGGAATGTACATTTGTTTGAAGAAAAAAACCAATATTAATGTACACTGAATGAGAAAAAGAAACCATATGATGTATAAGCTAAGGTATATAAACTTTTACAATAAAGATTTTTATGTTAATAGTATAGTATAACATGTAAGACCAGGTCAATAATTATTTTTTATATCAAGTTTGGTACCAATTAATCCTTATCATACATATTTACATGTAATAATCATGTAGTAATTGCCTTGATTGTGTTGCTATCTTTTACACCATTGGCTTATCAAACTTAAATTCTCTAAAAATTGACTGAGTTTCTTACACCGTCAATGTAATTAGAAATTCTTATAACATCATGCTAAAAAACCTATTTAAATTTTAGCAGGTAATTAATCTTGTTTTCTATATTACGAATCACCCATTCTAAGTATGTTAGGGTCAAATTTATCCTTCTATCTTAAAAAATTTGACAAATATATCTTAGTCATACTTAGGGTAAAATTTTACCTTGGTTTTCATATTTTGAAGTCAAATTTATCCCTCTACTTTGGAAAATCGGTTAAATATACCCTCCATCATACTTTGGGGATAAATTTACCTCCGATGTCATACTTTAGAGTCACATTTACCCTCATTGTTAAGAAACCTTTCGCATGTACCCTCCCTTTAATAGAAAAGTCCAAATCAATATTAAATGCCCTTTGTTTAAAAAAATAAATCACAATAATCTAACTCGTCCGACCCGACTCGAGCCACAAAAAAACACAAACAAATATACCCCTTCAGTTCTGTTGATCAAAATTATCCAATGAGATTAAGCCACTGGATATTTATCGGTGCATAACTCATGAAAATTGAATCTACATCCGTGCATATTGAGACATCCTTATCTGATGAAGTTGGATAACACAACAACTCTAAAGGATATCTATTATAAGTGTATTTGTATGTGTATAGAATACCTAAGCAGAACGATGTTTCTCATGGAACTAGTGTTCCTATATAAGATATATACTGCTGCCATACTCATCAACAAAAAGCTGATATGTTATTGAATGAAAGAGATCTTAATTTACAAAATATTGTGTGTTTTCTGATATGGTACAAAGCCATCATGACCACTTCTTCTTCTACCACCGCTTCTTCTCTTGTCAACGTTTTCTCTTCTTCTACTCCCTCCTCTCTTAGCCATGCTCACCACTTTATTTCCATCAAATTAACTTCTACCAATTATTTATTTTGGAAAACTCAATTGTTACCTTTTTTTCGTGGTCAAAATTTATTGGGATATGTTGATGGTTCTTTTCCGTGTCCTCCATCCCATATTATCGTAGAAGGACGACAATCTACCCCAGAAATTGATTTCTGTCATGCCCAACGGATACAACAGGATCAACTCGTATTGAGTTTACTTGTTTTTTCTCTTTCTGAAGAGACCTTACCAATTGTTATTGGTCACATTACCTCCAAACAAGTGTGGGATGCTCTAAAAAGGGCCCTTTTTTCCCCCTTAAATACTCAGATTCTCAATCTTTATATGTCCCTTCAAAACCTTAAGCAAGATGATCTTCCAGTCACCCAATATGTTCAAAAGGCTAAACTTATTTCTGATGAGTTAGCTGCTGATGGTAGACCTCTCTCCCTACAAATCTTAATATCTATATTTTTGAGGGTCTTCGCTCTGACTTTAAAGATCTTGTCACCACTCTTTCGGCAAGGTCTACACTCGTGACATTTTTCAAACTTCATAGTTTGCTACTAAATCATGAGTTCATACATATACACAACTTATCTTCCATCGCTACATCACCCTTGCCACACACCGATCAACCCACTGCTCACTTCACTCAAAAATCCAACATCAGTGATCGTTCTCATAATAATACCTCTAATTTTTGTGGTCGTGAAAGAAACTCTAGAGGAAGAGATGGAAGAGGTGGCTGTTTCTCATTCTCTCAAAATACTTCGAATGGGCAACCCTTGCAGAACTATTTTGACAAGCCTCGCTGCCAAATATGCAATGGAAACAACCACTTAGCCGACAAATACTTTCAGCGTTACAGTCACACAATCAATCCTTCTGCGTATCTCTTTCATCAGGAACCCATTCCATTGACTCAATCTTGGTTCTCGAACACTGAAGTAACACACCATGTCACACCAGATCTCTCCTATATTCATCAAGTAGAACCATACAAAAGGGAAGATGAATTACATGTTGGAAATGGTACTGGTTTACCTATCCACCACACTGGTAATTCTTTCTTTCGGTCACTAAATAAATCCTTCTATCTTACTAAGGTTTTTCATGTTCCATCCATTACTAAGCCATTACTTTCTGTCCAGCATTTTTCCTATGATAATAAAGCCTTCATTGAATTTCACCCTACTCATTTTCTTGTTAAGAATCAAGCTACCAAGAGGTTTCTCCTTTCCGGTCTGAGAAAAGATGGTCTCTACACTCTACCACTCAAGCTCTCCTATACATTTCGTCCCTCGGCATATCTTTAAGTCAAGGCTTCTCAAAATCGTTGGCATATTCGCTTGGATCATCTACACAAATGAGTCCTTCATCAAGTTCTACACCAACATGCTTTACTATTTTCTAGCTCTAAGTTGAATAATACTAGTAGTGCTTGCCAACTTGGCAAGTCGCATAAATTAACTCTTTCAATTAGTGGCAAGAAAAGTTCCTCATGTTTACAATTATTGTTTGCGGATGTTAGGAGACCATCTCCCTTTCTTTCTTCAAAAGGTCACCGTTACTTTCTCATTTTTGTGGATGGTTATAGTAACTTTGTTTAGGGTTTTTCATTGTTTCAGAAATTAGATGTTTCATTTTTTTTTAATTCAAGGTACTTGCTGAAAATCAATTCCATACCACTATAAAGGTTATCCAAACGGATGGTGGCGGCGAATTTCGTGCACTAACTCCAATTTTAAATAAATATGGAATCTTTCATCGCTATTCTTGTCCCCATACTCATGAACAATAAGGAAAAGTAGAACAAAATCATTGCCACATAGTTGAAATCGGTCTTAGTCTCATGGCGCATAGCTTCACTCTGTCAAAATATTAGCAATTTGCCTTTGAGACTGCTGTCTATTTAATCAATCGTCTCCCTTCTTAATCTAATAATAATTTTTCTCCATTTGAATTAGTTCACAAAAGTCCTCATGATTATCGCTTTCTTAAAACATTTGGGTGTCGTTGTTTTCCCTATTTGTGTCCTTATAATAAACATAAGTTTGAGTTTCGGACAACTCCTTGTATTTTTCTAGGCTACAGTGTGAAATATTTTGGTTATAGATGCCTTAATCCACAGACGGGAAGGTTATATTTGTCCCGTCACATGCGTTTTGACGAGGACCAATTTCCTTTCTTCTCAAACTCACTATTGGGTCCACCTCCAATGGACACGATCCAGCCCAATTCTCCTTGGCTCTCAACCCCTGTTCAACTACCTATTTTCCCTCCCGTGTCCCATGTTCCTATATTACCAGATATTCTAAATCAACTCCATCCTCAGTGTTTCTAAATTTCTCTCAAAATTAAGCTATCAATCCAGTCCAACTTGCCCCATCGTCTTCAGTTCATATTAATTCCCGAATAGTCACGTCTCTTTCATCCATACCATTAGTTGTTGATCTCTCTTTATTTTCTCTTGTTTCTGCTAATCTTAAACCCCTTATGTCAAACACCGTTAAGCCTCCTTCTGCCCCTAAGTCGACTATTAGGACTCATACCATGTAGCTATGCAATATTCCACCATCTACCAATCTTGCCGTTACGTCGTCCTCAACGACTCTTCCAACTAGTGAACCAACTTGCTTTACTATTGCTAGTAAGTATTTGGAGTGGTGTGATTCATTGGCTTGTGAAATGACTGTTTTCTTGCATAACAAAACATAATCTCTTGTTCCTCGCAACCCCCCGATGAATGTTTTGGAGTGCAAATAGGTTTTTCGAATCAAGAAAAACTCAGCCGGTATTATTGAACAATATAAAGCCAGATTAGTGGCAAAAAAATTTCATCAACAAGAAGGGCATGAGTTCTTTAAGACGTTTAGTCCAGTAGTCAAACTCACCACAATTTGAGTTATCCTAACCATTGCTTCATCTCATAACTGGCCTTTGCACCAACTTAATGTTCAGAACGCTTTTCTTCATGGTGACGTTCGCCGAATAGGTATATATGGCTCAACCTCCTGGTTTTATTCACCCTCATCTCCCTGATCATATTTATAGGTTGAACAAGTCTTTATATGGACTTAAACAAGCCCTTCATGTATGGTATTTGAAGTTTTTAAGCTTTCTGGTGGACGTCGGTTTCGCTAGCTCAAAGTCAGATGGTTCTCTTTTTGTTTATAATTCAAATGGAATCAAGGCTAACATGTTAGTGTATGTCGATGATATAATATTTACTGGGAGTGATTCTATATTCTTGGAGACGATTATTCTCTGATTGGGTTCTGCCTTCGCTATTAGAGATCTTGGTCCTTTGAGTCTTTTCCTTGGTATCCAAGTTGTACGTACATAGGTTGGACTCGCCTTGTCTCAGAATCACTATATTTCAAGTTTATTGGA
Organism: Capsicum annuum; assembly: GCF_002878395.1. Lineage (NCBI taxonomy): Eukaryota > Viridiplantae > Streptophyta > Magnoliopsida > Solanales > Solanaceae > Capsicum > Capsicum annuum. The sequence goes on from NC_061119.1 coordinate 120,543,970, forward strand.
ACGTGCCAAAATGCATCAATGCAAGCCAATGGTGACACCCATGTCTACATCTATGCAACTTCACCAAAATGATAGTCCTCCTTTTCATGATCTATCTCTATACAACCAGATTGTGGGAGCCCTTTAGTACCTAACTCTCACCCTCCTGGATCTTTCCTTTGTGGTGAATAAAGTATGTCAATATATGCATAATTCTTCTATAAATCAATGGATTGTTGTCAAAAGGATATTACGATACTTGCAGCATACTAAGGATATATGTCTCTTCATTCCTAAGTCTGACTCTTAGTTTCTTCAAGCCTTTACGGATGTTGACTGGGCTGGCTCATTGGATGATCGAAAATCAATCGGTGGTTATGCTATCTTCATGGGATCTGCTTTAGTGTCTTGGTCGTCAAAGAAGCAACGTACAATTGCTAGGTCTTCAAATGAATCGAAATATAAAGCTTTAGCTGATGCCGCTACCGAGCTAAATTGGATTCAATCACTCTTATTTGAACTTGGAGTTTCTCTTCCTAAATCTCCTATTTTATGGTGCGACAACATTGCCGCTGCATACTTATCTGTTAATCCTATGTTTCATGCTCGTACCAAACATGTGAAAATCGATTTCCATTTTATACAGGACAAAGTGGCAAGGAAGGACCTACTTGTACAATTCATCTCTTCCAAAGATTAGCTAGCCGATGTATTCACCAAGCCGTGGTCATCAACTCGTTTGCAATTCTTAAGGGACAAACTTAAAGTTGGTTACCCACCTTCCGTTTGCAAGGGGGGTATTGAGATATCCTTATCTGATGAAGTTGGATAACAATACAACTCTAAAGGATATCTATTATAAGTTTATTTGTATGTATATAGAATACCTAAGTAGAACGATGTTTTTCATAGAACTAGTGTTCTTATATAAGATGTATACTACTGTCATACTCATCAACAAAAAGTTGATATTGTTATTGAATGAGAGAGATCTTAATTTACAAAATATTATGTGTTTTCTGATAGTGCTAACACAAAAAAATATACCCCTCTCTCAGTTTATGGATCTACATCAGAGTAGAACTCATGAAAAATAACACTTAACGATCAAATCCAATAGATTAGACCCATTGAATATTTCTCTGGATGATTGAGTTAAGATGTCTCATAATGTGTCTATCGTTACATCACTTCGTTCTTACGTCTTTATATACAATTTTCTTCTAAATAATTTTTTTATCATGTCATTTGCTCAAAAAACTTACCCATTGATTCTAGAATATAGATGCACATAGAATTGCATAGCAAAATTTGAAATTTGAAGATTGCTGAAACATGAACAGAGTTTGTAATAGACATTTTCTCTAATTTCATGCTTCTGCCTTATTCCATTTCATTTTATATTTTTTTTATTTATGAACAACCTACAAGTGCTGCACGTTGAAAGAAAAGTATATTTGTTCATTGAAAAAATTCAACAAGCTGAATTGAGGAAGATTTATATTTGTTTGTGTATTTTTTATTGGTCACATCGGGTGGGTTAGATTAGCGTGTGTTTTTTTAAAATAAAAAAGAGTCATTTAAAGTTGATTTGAGTTTTTCTATAAAGGAGGGGTGCATGTGAAAAGTTTCTTAATAACAAAAAAAAATATGATCCTAAAATATGACATCGAAGATAAATTTGACCCCAAAATATGATGAAGGTATATTTAGCTATTTAAAGTAGAAGGATAAATTGACCCTTTTCCCTTAGGTGTATATATCATTTGAATGACTTGAAATCACACTTGATGATACATATAACTTCAACTCTAAAACAAACTAGAATTGGCAACTCTTTTCTTTGTAAAACTATTAATCAAACGTCTACACATTACAAGATTCATACGGCAACAGTGTCCTAATTAAGGAGGCACATGTTGGAGCACGTAAAAGTAAGTTAGTTTATTTTAGTATCAGAATATAAAAACTATTTTTTCAAAATGTAAATAGTAATAAAAAACTATATTTTCAAAAAGTAAATAGTAATTGCTTCGTCCCATTTTTAATTGTTGCATATATATATAGATATATAGAGAGAGAGAGATATAAGTATTCAGTTTAGTTGAAAATAAGTTTAAGTTTATTTTTGAATTTCCAGATAACAAATATTTTGAGATAAATAGTTTAGTTTTGAATTCCTAAAGCGATAATTATCTTTGTATGAATTTTTATTGAGCTAAAACGGAAGTTAAAAAAGGACAGAGCAAATAATTGGGTAATTATTAGTTAGATAAATATATTAATTCAACAAATAGTCTCCAGTCATTTCTCAGTGGAAAACGGAGGGAACCAAAAAAACAAAAATTAAAATGGCGCTGCTTCTATTACAAGATAATAATATAAAGCTATCCTTTTGGTAGTTTATGTGATACTCTCGTCAAAACTATCGGCAAAGAGCCGGGGGCTAATGAATAAGTTAAAAGGGTCTCGTGAGTTATTGAAAAACGGTTTATTTGCTGGTCGTTCAAATTAATCTTACATAGGAACAGCACCAATAATAGACCCATTGAAATATCACAAAGTGACGTATGAGGAAAGTAAGTGTATAAAGATCTTATCACTATCTCGTAAAGATAGAGAAACTATTTTTAAAAGATTTGACTCAAAGGAAACAAATCAAGCTAATATCAAAGTAGTACCCAACATATCATGTAACAACAACAATAACATGACTGCAGTAAACAACATATAAGCTTTAAAGTTTAAAACTAACATGTCACATGTGCAACGCATTTTAGACTCAACAATCAGTCTAGGTAGCAAATCTATAAGGTCCATTAGGCCAAAATGAACACTGATCTATACATCATAGACAAAATGGTTGTTACAGTCCGGCGTAACATAAAGATATTTCGTTAAATATACATGGGATAAACAGAAACTTCATTTGATTTATAACTTCTGATTCCTTTTAGATGTAAATCAATGTTTGAGTATGCATTAGAGTATTGATGGAACACCACGAATTGAGAGTTTTATTACTATTTTCGAGAGCCAGATATTTCATCAGTGTCGTAGACTTAAATATAGTATGAAATCTTCTAAATAAAATTATATTGGTTGATAAAGAAGGGGATGTATTTTGTCACGAATGTTGTTACCATTAGTTGTAACTCTATTTTTCTTGATTTGAGAGCTCTTGTGCCGCATGTACTGCGTTTTCTAATAGTTTGTAGTTATTGATGCTATCCATCACTTAGAAAAAAGATGCAAGTTCAAATTGATTATTTATTTGCCTAAAATAAAAAAAACTTAAGTTTCTCAAAAAGAAGCAAATTAGAAGTATATGGCTAAGCTATGCATACCATTGGCAAGGAATTTGCGCCATCATCATGCGAAGGTTGAGAAGTTGAAACATCTTCATTTAACTTGTCAATCCTTTCCTTTAATTCTTCTATATACTTTGATGCATTGGCGATGATTGATGTCTCATTCACCTGAAAAATTAACCAATATATTTAGAAAATATAAGCTACCGATTGATATGACAAAACAAAAAGAGAACTAATAGATTTACTTTTTTCTGTTAACAGTCACTATACATTGGAGAAACCGAGAGGCGTAATATTTGATATCTTATATAGAAAAATCTGACTCAAAAAACTAAATAGCAATGAAGTGGTGTCATTTAGACGATGAAAAAACACTTATTATTTCAGTTGGCTACTCAAAAATGAATTTAAATATTTCTTCTTTCATCAACCATAAAAAAGAAAACCCCAAAAAATAAAACTGAAAGAAAAAGAGTTAATCAACCCCTTTGTGATAATAGAATGAGCATAAATGTTGTAAGGGGAAAAATGAAATTAAAGATGATAGAAGTTTTATGGAAGGGGAATTAGTAATTGAATCGAGTTGCTCCAACTGTTTTTTTTTTGCTCTTTGCTCCTTTTTTTTTTCTTCTTTCTTTCCTTTTCAGTTTGTAGATTCGATTTTTTTTTCCTTTTCTTCTTCTTCATCACACTATATTGCTGGGGTTTTTTTAATGGCTTTTTAAAGAGCAGATGAGATTTCAAAGCCATATATGATCTGTTTGTTTGTATCCTGCATGAGTACCGCAAGGCACAAGGTTCACAGGAGCGTATGTACTGATAATTTGATTCGTCATAAAAAAATTAGAAATGACTGACTTGGCCTTTTCTTGTCAACCCTTCACAAGAGCTTTATTAATCAGGAAAATATATTTTAAATTCCCATATAAATGAAAATTCATTTTGCTTTATTTACGAGGCCGTTCCGTTTCATCTTTTCATATCTAAAATTTTCTTTGTATCGGTGCGTGCACGTGTATTAATACTGTAGCAATAAAGCAGGTATCTCTTTGTTCACTTATCTACTTGATTGGTAATTTTTATTATATTACTTATAATTAATTATTATATATTATTTATATATTAGAAGATTAATAATATTTAATAAAAAAATATTTATGGCATATTCGTTTTAATTGTTTCAACCATACATGTTCGTCGACATTCTTGCATGCTCCGTGATTTTACTATATCACCTTTAATTAATTATTATATGTCATTTACGTATTAGAAAATTAATAATATTTAATAGAAAAATAAAATAGACATTTATGACATGTCTGCTTTAGTTGTTTAATATTTAATTAAAAATAAAATAGACATAAAATGATAAATTAACTTTTGATGTCTTAAATTAACTTGACATCTTATATGAGGTCCACTTAAATTATTTTCACAAGTATTTATATCAATTTGATTATATAACTTCTAATTAGTTTATTATGAGTCATGTAAGACATGTTTGTTTCGCTACTTTAATCGTGATATTTGATTGGCTTATACGTATTAGAAAATTAATCATGTTTAACAGAAAACGTTAAATAGATATTAATGACATGTCTGTTTCAACCGTAATTTTACCACACCACCCCTAATTAATTATTATAAGTCACCTAAATATTAAAAAATTAACAATATTTAATAAAAATAAAATAGACATAAAATAATAGATTAACCGTTGATGTTTTAAATTAACTTGACATCTTATATGAGGACCACTTAAATTTTTTTCACAAGTATTTTTTATAAGAGTTTACTATATCACTTCTAATTAGTTATTATGAGTCATTCAAGACATGTCTGTTTCGCTACTTCAATCGTGATATTTGGTTGACTCCTGAAATTATATCAGTGTTACTTAAATTGGAATATAAGAAAAAATATTAATAATCACAATAATTAAAAATTTAAATTATTTTAAAAATATAATTGACTATCAATGCCACAAAAATTTGGATAAAGAGAGTATTATAAATTATAATAGCTAACAACGTAGAATAGTAAATTACAAAGTTAATAAAATATTATAAATTATAATAGGTAACAACTTAAAATATCTAAAAAAATATTAAAAATATAATCCATTTTCTAAATTTTATTTATGTCACATAAATTGAGATAAAAAAATAATATATATTGGCCCTCAATATCTAGTAGAGTTATAGAAGAGGACTTATCTTTTGTGGGATTTCAGTAAAGATATTTGAATTTAAATAAATATTAAAATGTTACTAGTAATATTATATGGTTACCATGTTTGAATATAACCTGAGTACTAAATCATTAAGACAATTTATTTTACAGCATCGAAACGAATAAAATTGCTCTTTATTTAGAAATACAAATAAAATAATAATTACACTACAAAAAAAATAAATTAATTATGAATTTCATCGCTAATTTGTCGCTAAATATCTATTAACATATTATTTTTATAATTTATCGCTAATTCAACAGAAAATAAGATTAACGCTAGGCTTTTATGTTTAGCTATGGAATTATTTGTTTGTAACTAATTCCTATTTTTTTTAGAAATAGTGTAATAGATATTATATCAAAAATCTTTTTTTTTTTTTTTTAAAATGAAGGTTGATGGTGGTGATGGCTAATGGGTTGTGTGTGCTGGCTAGGGGTAGTGGCTGGTGGTAGTGTTGACTACTTATGATGGTTGTGCATAGTCGCTAGTGATATAGTGGTTTGCAATAATTTCCAGCAGTGGTTATTGATGGCAGTAGTCAATGGTGACGACAAGTAATTGTGGTAATGATTGATATCAATGGTTGATAGTGGTGATTGTCGATAATATTTGTGAAGGTTGTCTTATGGGTGTTTGTTGGTGATGATTGTAACTGATTTCTAGCATGATAAATATAGTGATGACAATGGTGATGATTGTGGCTAAGGATGATTGTTGTGTATGGTCGAGGGTAGGTATTGGAGTTGATAGTGGTGCGCTTTTAATAGCAGTTGTGGTAGTAAATAATCGTGGGCAACGATAATGGCGATAATGGTGGTTGTTAGTAATAACAACATCAGTAGTAATTTTATTTATTATTTTTTTGGTAAAGTTGAATTTATTTGTTAGTGGAAAACACGAGGTACGATCTTAGCTTCAAATTAGTAGTGATCGTTTGCAAGAAAATAAATAATGTAAATGAAAGGGTAAATACAATAAATAAGTAGATATTAGGGACGAATCTTATAGCATAGCTGAGTGTTGTATTGTATTAATCGAGGGTCGAGAGCGACTGAGCTCAAATGATTGCAACAAAATAAGTAAGAACAACTAAGGAAGAAAAGTCTAATGCTTAAGGAATAAGCTAAGATATTTTATTTCTTAAGGGGTAGTGATGAGAAAAATTTGATCCTTTAGCATGGGAGAGGGGGTATCAATTTATAGGGTATAGAGGTTGCCTTACGACCAATAAGAGATCATCATCCACCCTAATGCAATTGGGAAATCAAATATCTTGTTAGCGTGTGTCAAACATGATTCTAATGAGGTTCAGCGGTGCCTCCAAGATCCCTAACACCATGTCCTTTTGCTTATCCGATAGTGAACGATCATTACCATACGCTAGTCTCAGACAACTCCCCCCCCCCCAAAATAAAATAAAATAAAATAAATTATACCTTGTTTATTAGGCCATAGTACTCGATATGACCCCATTGAATTAGGCCATCTCTTTTTATATATAGACAAGGTCACTCTATATAGGCCCAAATCCCTTTAATCCATATTTACACTTTACTGATAGTCCCTTTATTTTTCGAGGTTACTGACCCAGCTTAATCTTGGGAAGCAGAAAGATTTAGATTCCCAATAACTTAATACTGACCTATGGTGTTTTGTCCACGCGTCATTGTTTTTAGACGAATGACATCCCATTTTTCAAAGGGATTTTTATTTCCTATATTTTATTCTTTTTTTTACCATTGTCTCGGTTCTTTTAGAAGCGACATAATTACTTTATTATTATTTATTGTCATTTTTTTCCTGATGATGTTCCATAGTGTTTCGGTCACAAAGGAGAGCACTGCAATTGCTCTTACCTAAATGACTGATGCTAATTTTGCCATTACATCCTCCAGTCTAGAAGCCACAGGTGGAAACTAAGCTTCTCCCACTGATTTGATCCTTGCTTTATCTATAGATGCCACTGTACTCATTCTTGCCTTTCCTAGAATTGGACTTTTTTCTCCTCTGATGATGCCTCCATACAGTTTCTAGTCCCTAATTAATTTACTTACCCAAAAATATCTCAATCTTAAGGAGGACTACATGGGACATGAATTTGGAGGTCCGTCCTCCTCCTTGTGAAGGTACTCCATTGATCATTTATTATCTTTGATGGATGAGGACTCCCTCTAAACTATTGGGGAGGGGGGGGAGAGGGACCACAAGTGGACGACTAACATTGAGGTCCTCTCCCTACATCCAACTGAGAACATTTCCACTCATAAACCTGGGTGTTTATACTTACCTCTTTTCCATAAGTCTTGATTTAAGATATATTACATGGTTTATCTTTCTCCTATGTGAAATTTACAATATTTCTCTTAGCCAAGTGGCTCTTACATTCTGGAGGGCAATTTCTTGCCTTCGCATTGTCATACGTACTTTGGGATTGGCTTTTACCTTAGAGCACTTTATAAGTCTGTACACTCCTCATGTATTTTCTAAGAAGATTTTTTTTGTTAAATGCTACAACAACAAAAATGTGCTCTTTAATTTGGATAAAGTAGCCCACCAGTGACAAGATAAGTATGTCGTCGCCTGTTTAATTTCCTCTCTGTCACCCTCATCCTCTAAGAAGCATAGAATTGTGCAATGACCTTCAAGGTCATTCCTTGATTTGACTGTATTTTTTATGCTCTAAGCCTTTCCACAGCGGCTACAGGTCATTTGTGAATTGCCAAAATTGTAGATTTGGTGATCGGACAGTTCGCTTGAATTTTAGACTCATTTTCTTATTTTGGATATTTTGTTGTGTAGGATTTGGTCTCAGATCAAAAACTCCTAGTAGATGATCTCGAATGAGAATTCCAACAGTGCCAACAACTTTAGAATATTGGTTTTAGGTTCGGTGGACCTTTGATTTGAATTTTGAGATACCCGAGCTTATTCTGAGCTATTGATCAGAAAGTTAAGAAATTTGAACTTAGGTGTGGGGTCCATATTTGGTCGAAACGGTCTCGAATTGAAATTTTGAATGCGCTATTGAGTTTGAAATGTCGAATTTGGTATGGTTACATAGTTCATTTACATATACAAAATTATGAACAAATCTTGAGCACTCGGTTGAAGTCCATTTTGGACTTGGAAAATCTAGTACATCAGGTTTTTGGTGCACTGCAATCACTCCTCTTTGGATTGCGATTGTGACTTTGTACATAGTGGATTTACTACTAGCGGCAAGATTTCGTGATCACAACTCGTGTGAAAGGAAAGGGGGTACTGCAATCGCTGGTCTTGGGTTACTATAATGAATCCCGAGTACCTGGTCTGGGTATAAAGATACCCCTTATCTGTGATTTTTGCTATTTCTTGAGAGCTAAAACCCTAAAGAGTGAGATTAAGTGGGATTAAAAATTGTAGATGATTTGGGGAGCTTGGTTATCCATTATTCTATGATTTCTATTGGAACCCTTGGGGTTGCACCATACAGTGAGGGACCAGGTCCCTCAGAGTTGATCATAGGCAATAAAACAATATAGTGCAGAAAAACTAAAGGCAGTGTAGGAAAGAAACAACACACAAGATTTAATCTGGAAACCTTCTTGGTCAAGGGACGAAAAACCACAACTTTCTCTAACAAGAACCAATGAAATCCAGTATAATCAACATCTTGATTACAGACTCAATTCCAGCCTAACTCTAGGCTCGTTTCGCTTGTAATAAATTTACTACAAGATTATCTTGGTAACTCTACCTATGCACTTTCAAGCAACTACAAAGCAAGCACTATTCTTATAGCATGAGTAGTTCAATTAAAAATCAACACTCAAGAACACTCACTCACTCTTTAAGCATATTACAAAGATAAGAACATGAGCAATGCTTGAGCAATCTTGAAATAAAGTTTTTGCTGCCTCTCGTCACTCTTTAGATTTGTTCAAAAACTTTTTGATGAAGAAGCCTCTTTTTCTTTTTATAGCTGGGTGATGATTAGGGCTGAAATCTCATTAGACCAGGTGTCCTATTCAGTACAAGAAATACCTACAAGTTTGTTACATAAGTGGACAAGACTATGCAGACACACGTGCTAGCTGTACTATAACTTGAACATCCAAGGACCTAGTCCCTTACAGTTAGCTGCTCATCATCAAAACTACATATAGCAATTTTCCCCTTTTATGATGAAGGCAAACCAACCTTACAAATTTGAGCACATCCATCATATTTAATCAGTGTGATTACCACTCTGAATATGAATGTTCCTCCTATCATCATGCTTCCACCATTAATCAACACAGTCCCTTGTTGTCATTTGCTATAAAAACTCTGATTTCTTCCCCTTATCACCATGCACCTTTATTTAGTGCATGTGCATACATCCCCACTCTCCCTGTCAACATGTGTTCCTTCATTTATCTATTAAGAAAATCATATATTCCTTCTTCTTATCAGCATACCATCAAATCTACAACTCAATTTACTTGGTACCTGGTCCCTACTATAAGAACTCAATATTCCCCTTTTTAGCATCATTGAAAAGTGAGTACAGTAAACTAAGATTAAAATAAGCACAAATAAGTTAACTCATGGACATTGGAGCAACACTAACATGAAGAATAACTTTGCAATTTAAGGAAACAAATGTAACACACAAAGCAAAAATTCATCCATAAGTAGAGGATAAGTATTATTGCAGTGCATAAATTAAATGTTCTTAGGGAAAAAGCCACAAAAATCAAGAAGGATTAACAGGTAAAGGACTTGGAAAAAGATTTTGAAAGAGTGGGGTCATGTTTTTGTTGAGATGCCTTATCTCTGTATTCAATCTAAGGACCTCATCAGTTAAGATTGACACCCTCTTCTTTAGTTTAACATACTCAATTCTGAGCATTTTAGAGTCACATGGGCTTCTTTTGGAGACATGCTTAATTTTCACCTGGAGCTTACTAGTTTCTTCATCCTTGGCTGCTGAATTGACCTTCAGTTCCTCTCTTTCCTTGCTGAGCTCCCTTCCGAGAAATACTACTTGATTTAACACATTTAGTTTTAACTAATGTCTTCATGCCACGCATTTGTAATAGAGTCCTTTGGGTTCCATTTTCACAAATAATACCAAATTGGTCAAATACCTTATTTAACCAATATCCATAAGGCATGACATGTTTACTATTTTTCCTAAGAACCACTTTATGAATGTGTTCCATAATCAATGTAGGTAGATTAATGAATTCAAAGATACTAAGGCATTCTATCACATACAAATCAGTGGCTAAGGGAATGCTTTTATTTTGTGATCTAGGCAGAATCACCTTGTTCATAAAGTCAAAGACCAATTGAAAGTCTCTCTTGAGTGATTTCCTATTCAGTACAACCATAAATTTTCCTTTGACCTTTGATGCATTTGCTAAGAATTATAGTGAAAGCAGCTGCTTGGAGACAGTTCTCACCCCATATATATGAATTTCCAAAATTCTTCCTAGTGTTTCCTCATTCAATTTTATTTCCTTCCCTTGGATCTCAAATTCAACCCATATTTTGAGAATTCCAAAATAAAATAGAATCCCTTGACTATCTCATCAAAACAGTGGGAATAGGTCCTTTCATAAGATGCATCTAACTTTAATGTTTAACCAACTCAACTAATTCTACCACACCAGGTTCTGTTCGCACATTTAAATAAAAAATCCTTCCAGTTAACATCTTTTGATTCTGTAAGAACCTGTTTCTAACTTCCCTGGATACAACCTCACTTTCTCCCTATTCTTTCTTCTAGTATAAGTGATGAAATATTCTCTTTTATCTAGTTTTCTCTTCTTAGAACTAGGTCCCTCGAGAGTCAGTTACTTCTTGGTTCCATAAATTCTTGGTGGTTTATTGACAATATTTTTCTTGTGATCAACTATTCTTTTTCCTGGGCTATTTGACAATAATATGAGGTTTTCAGCAACCCAGGTTTCATCTATCACAACATCACCAGAACAGTTTTGAGGATTCAGGGATGATTCTTCATCAACAGATTGAATGATGAAGGAGTTAAGCTTTGGAAGAGTAGGAGAAGAAGGATGTTTTTTTAGGAAGACTCGGGAAGGGATTTTTCACAATGCTAAGCTTAAAATTATTTATAGGACATAAAACTGGGAGAGCTACAACCATCAAGTAGGTCCTTTTCTTAGAAAGGGGTATTTGGATTTTGGATTTTTCTTTTTGATGAGAGAAGGAGTGGGTGCAATAATATTTAAGGAATAATAGTCATAAGGAAGGGTTTATTGGGGAAAAGAGATAAGATCAATATCTGATTTTAGGTGACTCAACTTTTTCTTTTAGAATACGATAATATTTTTTTGACACAAGGATAGAGAGGATGCGATTTTTTATTGATAAAATAAATAAAATTTACGCATAGAAGATACTAACCTAAGAGATGGGACCAGTTCTCTCTTTAGTTTGAGTGAATCTTTAACTTTGTGCTTGTCACATCTGTCCACCTCTAAAGTTGCTCCTATGGGTATATACATGCAAGGGTATGGTACTGAGTTAGACTAACATGCACCTAATTTACCAAGGCTACTTGCCTCCTAAACAGAGCCAATTTTATGAAGATAAGCTGATTCATCTAGTAAGTCAGGTTGATTTGATCAATCCCAGTAGTAGCTTGTTAGTTTTACTACACCACTTCATACCATGACTTAATCTAGAAATAGGTTTGAGGACCAGGTCCTAATTTGGCATTCTTCAAATGTCTAAATTTCATTCTACATTACCCCAAACTTTCTCGCTTCTTTAACATCATTGTAAGCTCATCTTTGGGATAGAAATGCTGAAAAAGCCATGAGATTTCTAATTTAGACTTTTTTATGCACTGTTCCCTCCAGACGTGAAGTTAGAATGCCTAGGGAGATAAAAAGATAAGAGCTTCCAGTTTGATCTTTTAAGATGAGTTCCATTGGGATCAGGTCTTTGTGCAATTTTGACTAGACACTTCTTGGAATTCCTCTATTTGAGCTGATGTTTATGATTAAGATATTGGATTATCATTCATCATTTTCTTTTTCATTACTAGGATCTTGACTATTTTCATCATCTGCATACAATTTTTGACCCTTTTTACCTATTTACATAAGACACCTTCACCTTGAAGAGTCTCAGGAAATGTGAATACAATCAAACCTTCTATCAATAGCCTTGAGCAATTTCATAACAAGAATATTTTTCTAATTACAAACCCTTTCTTCATTCTGCGTTTACAGTTATTTGTTAGTCTTGGGAACCTATTTGAGTTTGAGTTCCAAGTAGAAGGACAGAGGTGTGATTAAATCATTTTTTATCCATCTAGGTAGTGTGAGATTCTTCATGTTTTTTCAAGGTATTACATCTTTGGGATAGGTGCTCCCCTAGTAGATGTGTCTAATATTTGTCATTCTTGTTCTAAGCCAGCTTTGACAGTCTTCTTTCAAGTGTCCATCTCTTCTATAGTGAGTGTAAAAGTATTTATATACTTTGTTTTTGACAGTTTGATCAACCTTGCCTTGTGACCCAGATAAATGAGTTTTGTGCTGATACCATAGGACCTTACCATTATTGAATCCTTGAAAAATTAGGTTTGAAAGGATTTGTGAGGATGAAGTCCATTGAAGGGAATTTTTGAGTTCTTTCCTTAGACGGACCAGGTCCCTTTCTAACTCCTCATTCTTCTGGAGTACAGTCATGAGATGCTTTTGAGAATTATTCATCTACTCTTCAAGCTCAACTTAAAGTTGTTGGGTCTCTTTTTTCCCTTTACTATCAGATGTATCTTCTTTCTTTAGTTGGCTCACCAAACACAGATAATTAGATTTTAACTTAGCAATCTATTTTTCTATTTCAGAAATTTTGAAGTGTTAAGAAAATTAATTCAAGCTCCTAAATATCTATCTTTTCTTCTAGACCATTTTTCTTTGTACTCAATTTGCACACTATATTAATCAATATATTTGCTAGCTTCTTTATCTTTCTATCAGAACAATTTTCAAAATTCTTCTTAATGCCATAGATAGTTATCTCATTTTCTTCTTCATGTTCAGTGTCTTCTATGAAGGAAAATAAGTAATCAAAGATCACTTTTGGTTATCTTTCACTGCAAGTATGGAAACATTTGTAGACTTCTCATCTTCATCAAATTCACTGGAAGAGTTACCCCAACCAGCTAAGGGTTGTTTAACTGCAAGATCAGCTGTAGCCTGTCTTCTTGATTTTATAGGGACTTGGTCCTTGTTTCTTCCTTCGTTACCTCCAGTGTTGTGATGATCTTGATAGTCCATTTTGTGTATTGGACAATACTTAATAAAATGTCTAGGACTTCCATATTTGTGACAAACTTCCATAGAGGCTTCTTTTTAGCTGCTACTTCTACTTCTTTGAAACTAGCTACTTTTCTTCATAGCTCTTACAATTTATTTTTGGAAAAATAGGCAACATCAGTGTCTTCTTTTTTAGAGTCTGATTTTAGTGCCATATATTTTTCCCTCTTTCCTTCCTTCTCTTGTTCTTGGTGCTTCTTGAACTCACGAGTCTTTAAATTTCTAATAAACTCATCCATGGTGTAGAGTGTTTAGGTTCCTTACCTTAATAATAGCATCTACTTTGCTTTCCAAGGATTTTGGCAGAACCCCAAGAATCTTCCTTACTTCCTTAATAGTGGAATCACTTCTCCTAGGTAGTATAGCTAATTTGTGATGGAAATGAATCTTGTATGCATTTTTTGTAATATCTCTCCTTCTTTCAAGGTGAAGGTTTCGTACTGGGTAATCTGCATGTCAACTTTGGAATACTTCACATCTATAGTTACCTTATGAGTTCTTTTCAAGCAATCCCAGATTTCTTTAGCATTTTCACATGCAAAAAGCCTATTTTATTCATTAAACCCTATGCCACAAACTATCAGTTTTTTGGCCTTGTAGTTCTTTCCAACTTTCTTTTTATCTTTGTTATTGAAGTCCCTCTTGATTTTGACAACCATTTTTGTTACTTCTCCTTCTTTGACTTCTCTAACAGGAACATGAGGACCATCAAGGATTATGTCCATTAGCTCACTGTCCTCCGCCCTAATGAAGCCGGACATCTTTATTTTCCAACACCTATAGTACTGTCCATTGAATCTAAGAGGTCTAGTAGTTTATTGCCCTTCTTCCACATTAGGTGGAGCAATAATGCTAACTAAGACATTCTAGGTGTGAACCTTTTAGAGTGACCTTGATCTGATACCAATTGTTGGAACCCTTGGGTGTTGCATCACACAGTGAGGGGTCCCTCAGAGTCGACCACAAGTAATCAAATAATATAGTCCAGGAAACAAATAACACACAATATTTAACTTGTAAACAACCTTGCTTAAGAGAGGAAAAACTACGTCTTTCACACACAAGCACCAACAAAATCCACTATAATCAACATCTTGATTATAGACTCGATTTCAGCCTAACTCTAGGCTTCTTTCGCTTGTAATAACTCTACTACAATCTTATATTGGCCACTCTACCAAGGACCCTCTATACTGATTAAATCTAATCAGTATCAAACTTAGGCAACTCTACCTAAGAACTCTCGAGAAACTATCAAGCAAAAACTACTCTTATAGCATGAGTAGTTTGATTACAAATCAACACTCAAGACCACTCTCTCACTCTTTAAGAATGTTACAAAGATAAGAACATGAGCAATGCTTGACCAACATTGAAAATGAGTTTTTGCTGCCTCTCTTCACTCTTTAGGTTTGTGCAAAACATGTTTGATGAAGAAGCCTTTTTTCCTTTTATAGCTGGGTGATGATTAGGGGTAAAATCTCATTTGACCAGGTGTCCAATTCAGTACAAGCAACAACTGCAAGTTTTCTGCACAAGAGGACAATACTGTGCAGACACGCGTGCTAGCTTTACTGTACCATGCATATCCAGGTACCTGGTCCATTA
>NC_061119.1:120562424-120609244 GCF_002878395.1 Capsicum annuum
ATATTTTTCCCTCTTTCCTTCCTTCTCTTGTTCTTGGTGCTTCTTGAGCTCACGAGTCTTTAAATTTCTAATAAACTCATCCATGGTGTAGAGTGTTTAGGTTCCTTACCTTAATAATAGCATCTACTTTGTTTTCCAAGGATTTTGGCAGAACCCCAAGAATCTTCCTTACTTCCTTAATAGTGGAATCACTTCTCCTAGGTAGTATAGCTCATTTGTGATGGAAATGAATCTTGTATGCATTTTTTGTAATCTCTCTCCTTCTTTTAAGGTGAAGGTTTCGTACTGGGTAATCTGCATGTCAACTTTGGAATACTTCACATCTATAGTTACCTTATAAGTTCTTTTCAAGCAATCCCAGATTTCTTTAGCATTTTCACATGCAAAAATCCTATTTTATTCATTAAACCCTATGCCACAAACTATCAGTTTTTTGGCCTTGTAGTTCTTTCCAGCTTTCTTTTTATCTTTGTTATTGAAGTCCCTCTTGATTTTGACAAACATTTTTGTTACTTCTCCTTCTTTGACTTCTCTAACAGGAACATGAGGACCATCAAGGATTATGTCCATTAGCTCACTGTCCTCCGCCCTAATGAAGCCAGACATCTTTATTTTCCAACACCTATAGTACTGTCCATTAAATCTAGGAGGTCTAGTAGTTTATTGCCCTTCTTCCACATTAGGTGGAGCAACAATGCTAACTAAGACATTCTAGGTGTGAACCTTTTAGAGTGACCTTGATCTGATACCAATTGTTGGAACCCTTGGGTGTTGCACCACACAGTGAGGGGTCCCTCAGAGTCGACCACAAGCAATCAAATAATATAGTCCAGGAAAGAAATAACACACAAGATTTAACTTGTAAACAACCTTGCTTAAGAGAGGAAAAACTACGTCTTTCACACACAAGCACCAACTAAATCCACTATAATCAACATCTTGATTATAAACTCGATTTCAGCCTAACTCTAGGCTTCTTTCGCTTGTAATAACTCTACTACAATCTTATATTGGCCACTCTACCAAGGACCCTCTATACTGATTAAATCTAATCAGTATCAAACTTAGGCAACTCTACCTAAGAACTCTCGAGAAACTAGCAAGCAAAAATTACTCTTATAGCATGAGTAGTTTGATTACAAATCAACACTCAAGAACACTCTCTCACTCTTTAAGAATGTTACAAAGATAAGAACATGAGCAATGCTTGGCCAACATTGAAAATGAGTTTTTGCTGCCTCTCTTCACTCTTTAGGTTTGTGCAAAACATGTTTGATGAAGAAGCCTTTTTTCCTTTTATAGCTGGGTGATGATTAGGGGTAAAATCTCATTTGACCAGGTGTCCAATTCAGTACAAGCAACAACTGCAAGTTTGTTACACAAGAGGACAATATTGTGCAGACACACGTGCTAGCTTTACTGTACCATGCATATCCAGGTACCTGGTCCATTATAGTAAGCTGCTCATCATCAAAACTACATTTAGTAATTTCCCTTCGAATTCATAGTAAGGTTCCTTCAATTTCTTGATAAATTCTTAGAGATTAGGGTTTTGAATTCCTAAACTTTAGAGGTTGCTTTGAGACCTGATTTGTGTTTTGTTTGTGCTCGACCTTTGAGAACAACTTTCTTATACTTTGAGGGACCTCATGATAGGTTCAATTTTTGATTTTGTTAACGAGCCCCGTAGGCCCGTTCTTAACCTAAAATTTGACCCGATCTATTATATTGCAATATGGGTTTTGTTTGACTCCTAATAACATATACATTATGATTTCAATAAAATAGCAGCATTTTGGGATCGTGGAGTAAAGATAGATGCTTTGTGGATAATTCAAGGATTTGTGGCTTGACTTAGAGGTAGGCTTCTATCTACTTTTTTTTTGTAAGATGATGTGTGTTATATATTACATGTGAATGTGACCCAACCCAACCCAAGGCCTTGTCATAACGGTCATCCTATGTCCAACCAGGACTAGGGACCGCCCCCTGTGACCCAACCCAACCACCTATGTCCAGCCTTAGATGGGTTGAGTTTCGAATATATAACAAGATAACGTTATTTTTCTCATTAAGAATCTTTGATAGGGTCACGACCGTGACCAACCTGACTGAGTCCAAGCATACTGCTCCAACTACCCAACCATACCAAGGCAAACCATAGACCATAAACCAAAGGGAATACAAAAACATAATATGAAAATCAATCCCAAAATGTAATAGGATAGAACAACCAACAATATCATCCAATGATGTTAGCCCACCGGCTTATTCTAATGCTAAGGCCGGCACCAATATTGATCCCGCCCATACCAACCCCCAGAAGTACCATAAAGACACTATATTAAAGAATAAACAAATCTGGTTGGGACATACCCCCAACCATGAAAAAAACCAATATACAAATTAAAAGAAAAGTGTCTAGAGAAATCCATAACACGAAATGATGCCTTTCAAAAGGATGGAAGCTCACCACTTTAATCTAAATGCTGATACTGAATCCGCAAGCTAAATAGGATGAATGGAATGGTTGGTTCTTGCATAGCGTGGGTATATAGCCGCCAACAGATGGGTTTTGTGAATGACCGCTAGCATGAATCTCAGGGTAAGAATAAAATAATTCCAGTCATAAAACCAAGTAAAACCATCCATAATGCATACAACCATACATATATAAGAGCCAGGAAAAGCAACCGGGTTTAGCATGAACTTAAAAACCGTTACCTGGGTTGTGTAGCTTTGCCGTCCTAACCACTTATGGGTAATATGGGTTCAGCTCCCCCTGCTGAAAGGGTCCAGTGCATGTAGCCGCACGACTGGGCAATATCCAATGGTTTGACTAGTACATCCCTCCAATGTAAAATGTGACTCTCGCACGTGGTCATAAAGGGCCCCTCATATCAACAAATATGATTTTTTGGTTTTGGTCCCCCCGAGACCGCCACCTTCCACGTCTTATCTACACACCCCGCTATTAATGCCCAATTAAAATCATGTCGAAACAATCCATTTACCATTGATTAACTAAGTCCAAGATTGGTGGTATCATCATACCACCCCTTACTTCCAAGTAATATCCATAGCTAAACCATTTAGGTTAAGAGGACCTTAGGTGCCCTTTCAATACACCATATATACACTTGGGAGACTTCCATGTTCTCCACAAGAATAACCATTTAGCCTTTTCAAACCATTTAAACCATGCATAAATCCTTTATCCAATTTAAAACATGTTAGAGTTCCAATTAAAAAAGTCAATGCAATGAACATATCTTTATAAGAATTTCATCAAACATCTTGGGAGCATAATATTACTAAAACCAATTCCAAAAACCATTAAACCATTACCATGCAATCCAATTATTCAAAACCACCATTAATGCATATAAAAGCATAAATAAAATCACAAAAAACCATAACCAAGCGTTCATTATCAAAACCCCAATAATAGTTGAAAAACCATAATCATGAAATAGTAAAACCATGAAACCAATCATATAAACCGTGCCTTTAGTTGAAATTACAATGAGGGAAGAGAATCATGCCTTAAACCAAATAATTGATGGAAAGAAATCACCAAAGCAATCCCTAAAGCTACCTTTTAGTTGAAACCCTAGCTTTCTTGCCCCAAAAGCTCTTGAGAGAACTATGAGATGTTTTGGAATAGTTTCTAAGTGTTATTGAATAAAATAATAGGGTAAATAACCTCCTAAGTGTATTAGAAGTCGTGGGTCCTAATTAGGGTAAGTAGAGAAATATCCAGAATACCCCTATTTAAATCCCTTAAAAACCTATCACAGGGGTACAACTAACCCATACGAGTCATATCCTCTAATATGATTGGTTTTCACCACTCTTATCCAAGCATCAACCCTTGGTTCAAACACTATCCAATATACAAATCATCCAACCAAGTTGTAACCACAGTATACAATCCGTATCTATAACTCGTATCCCTGGTAGAATAAAATACCTAGGGGATTGAACGTTGTTTACCATACAAGTCCTACGTACGACTCATACCCTGGCTTATGGCTCATGGCGAGCCACTCGTATTACATCCAACCTAAGTAACCAAGTCTAAGATTAAGTTAAGGAACCAAACGATTAGTAACCACCAATAAGACTCATAACCCTATGTCGTATTCATTCCAGTAACTAAAACCATCTCACCCACTAACAGTAGTCGGCATATGATAGGACCATACCACTCGTACCCCAGCATACGGATCATACCATGAGTCGTATTGTGTTTGGAGAATGGATTTCTAGAAAATTTCTAAGGGTCAAGACCCAGGATGTTTTAGTATCCCCCACTAGGAACATTCATCCCCGAATAATGAACAAGGTAGAGGTAACCACACAGAGTCATATGAATTATCAAACATCCCGTTAACAAAGTTTGAAAACAAAGAGGCAAAGATATTAATATTTTTTTTAACAAACTCAGAAAATAAAGATGTATTCAAGACACATACCTTTTGCATGAATCCTAGGAGCAGAAAATAGATGCGGATACTTGGACTTCATGTCGTCTTCTGCTTCCCAAGTAGCTTCTTCCGCCTTTTGGTTCCGCCATTGAACCTTAATTGGAGCCATATCCGTGGACCATAACTGATGAACTTTCCTATCTAATATCTCAACCAGGACCTCTTTATAAGATAGAGAATCCAAAATACTCAATCCTTCCAATAAAACAATCGAAGAAGGATCACCAAAACACTTCCTTAACATAGAAACATGAAAGACCGGATGAACTAAACTTAAGCTAGATGGCAATCCGAACTCATAAGCAATATTGCCAACTCTCCGTAAAATCACATAAGGACCAATGAATCAAGGACTGAGTTTCCCCTTTTTTGCCAATCTGCACCACTCCCTTCATAGGAGATACCTTGAGGAACACTCTATCCCCGACCTCAAATTCCAAGTCTCTATGCCTAACATCTATATAGGACTTTTGGCAACTCTTGGCAGCTTTAAGCCTATCTTGAATCACCTTGACCTTTTCAATAGCCTGATAACCAAATCAGGACCAAACATGTTTGCCTCACTAAGCTCAAACCACCCAATGTGAGATCTATATCTCCTATTATACAATGCCTCGAAAGGAGCCATACCGATACTCGAATGATAACAATTATTGTAAGCAAACTCCACCAAAGGCAGATGCTCAACCCAATTGCCACCATAGTCAATCACATAGGCCTGAATCATATTTTCCAATGTCTGAATAGTTCTCTCCGCTTGCCCATACGAATGTGGATGAAAAACAGTACTCAGACTAACCTTAGTCTCCAACTTTTTCTATAAAGACCGCTAGAAATAAGACATAAACTACTTACCAAGATTAGAGATAATTGTAATAGGTACCCCATGCAGCTTTACAATCTCCTGAAGATACATCCGCACATAATCCTCCGCCAAAAAGGTAGTCTACACTAGCAAGAAATGCAAAGACTTAGTCATCCTATCCATGATGACCCAAATCAAATCATATTGATTTCAAGACTGAGGAAGATTGATAATGAAATCCATATTGGTTACTTCCCACTTCCATTTGGGCAAATCAAGTTCTTGATACAACCTTCCTGGCCTCATGTGCTCAACCTTAAACTATTGACACACTATGCACTTGGCTATGAAATAAGCCATATCCCTCTTTATGCCATTCCACCAATAGATCTCCTTGAGATCATGATACATCTTAGTCAAGTTGGGATGAACAACATAGCACGATACATGCACCTCAGCCAAAACCCTTTGCTATAACCCGTCGACCTTAGGAACACACAACCTCCCTTGGTATCATAAAGTAACATCACCACTACCTTTTTCCCACCAATATCACCTTTGATTTTTATCAAGATAAGATCTAGAACTTGCTTCTCTTTAATATCTGCACCAAGATACAATCGAACCACTTTTTGCACCATCACACCACCATCTTTAAAGTCCAAGAGACGAACTCCAAGATTAGCCAAACGGTGAATATCCTTTACCAATTCTTGTTTGCTTTTCTCCATGTGAGCCAAACTCCTTATGGATAACTTGCTAAGAGCATCAGTAACCATATTAGCCTTACCTGGGTTGTGGTGAAGACTCATATCATATTCTTGAGAAGCTCAAGCTACCTCCTCTGCCTAAGATTAAGCTTTTTCTGAGTGAACACATACTGAAGACTCTTGTTATCAGAAAAGATATCCACATGAACAACATACAAATAATGCCACCATATTTTCAAAGCAAACACAACCGCCAACAACTCTAAATCATGAGTAGGATAATTCCTCTCATGTACCTTAAACTTCCTGGAATCATAGGCAATCACCTTCCCATGTGTCATCAAAACCCAACTGAGCCCTACCCAAGATGCAATACAATAAACCACAAATCTATCAATGCCTTCCAGAAAGGTCAAGATTGAAGCCGAAGTCAATTTATCCTTCAACTTCTCAAAACTTCCTTCACAAGAATCTGACCAAGAAAACTTAACCTTCTTCTGAGTCAACTTAGTCAAAGGAGCTGCTATCAAAGAAAAGTTTTCTAAAAATAGTCTATAGTACCCGGTCAAAACTAAGAAGCTCCGGTTATCGAATAGAGTCATAGGCCTAGGCCGCCTTTTCACCACAACAACCTTCTGCGGATAAACCATAATCCTTTCACTTGAAATAACATGACACAAGAAAGTCATAATGTTTAAACAAAACTCACACTTAGAAAACCTTGTATACAACTGTTGTTCTTTTAGGGTCTTTAATACCACACTGAGGTGATTAGCATGATCTACCTCACTATTCGAATAAACTAGAATGTCATTAATAAACACAATTATGAAGAGATCCAAATACTGCCTGAACCTCTATTCATCAAGTCCATAAATGCTATTGGAGCATTAGTCAACCCAAATTGAAATCATAAAGAACTAAAAATTCCCATACCGAGTACAAAAAGCCATCTTAGGGATGTCCACCTCCCTAATCTTAAGCTGATGGTACCCAAACCAAATATCTATCTTAGAGAAGAACTTGGCACCCTATAACTGATCAAACAAGTCATCTATTTGAGGAAGAGGATACTTGTTCTTGACTGTTACCTATGCACATCCAAAGGAAAACATCCTTCCTATGCATAAATAACATAAGCGCACCCCACGGAGAAACACTAGGATGAATAAACCCCTTATTCGGAAGATCCTCAAGTTGCTCCTTGAGTTCCCTCAACTCAGCCGAGGCTATTCTATATGAAGGAATAGAAATTAGATGAGTGTCCAAAAGCAAATCAAAACTAAACTCTATTTCCCTATCCGGAGAAACACCAGGATAATCATCTGGAAAGACCTTTGGAAACTCATTAACCACAGGGATCAAAGACAAAGAAGGACCTTCCAAGTTAGAATATTTAACCCAGACCAAGTGATAATAACAACCCATAGAGATTAACCTCCGTGCTCTAAGATAAGAAATAAACCTCCCCCTAGGAGCTAAGAAACTACCTTTCCACTTTTTAACCGGTTCACTAGGAAACTTAAAGATAACTCTATAGGTCTGACAATCCATAAATATATAACATGAATGAAACTAATCCATACCAAAGATTACTTTAAAATCTACCATATCTGACTCAAACAGATTTGGCAAGATATGCATGCTACTAACAGATACTATATACCTCCTATAGACTCTCTTAGCAATAACTGAGTTACCTATCAGGGTAGAAATAGAAAAAGGATCCGAGATAACTTCCATAACAAAACCAAAAGGTAGAGCCACCTAAGAAAGAGTAGACCTCGAATCAGGCAAATAATATACATCATGAGAGAAAACCCATAACAATATCAGGTGATGCCTAAGATTCCTGTCGGGATGGCAAATGATATAACCTGTTCTTACCAACACTAGAACCAAGAGCAGTAATAGAAATAGATGCAATAACACCAGGTGTAGGAGCAGAAGATGAAGCCACAAGAATCTTATTTGCCCCTGTAGAAACCTTATTGACCGGACTATCCCAGAGCTGATAACCTACCTGGCCACACTTGAAGCACTTGTCCCCTCACTCCTTATAATAACCCTGATGAGGACGACTACAGAATCGATAAGAAGGACACAAAAAATTGAATGACATCTACTCTTCTATGATTAGGCAACCTATGCCCATGAATTATCACCACCCTGATAACGCCTGTCTCCTGACTGCTGAGGATAAGGAGCACAACAAAAAACTTATTTACCATGAATTATCCCCATTTCCTTTTTTGCTACTTTCCACTATCTCTACCACCCTAAGACTATCATCTCTCTAATAAAAAAACCTTCTCCACTTCCTTTACCTATCCCCAAACTCCGCCTGTTTCTTCTTCTCATCCTCAACCTGCTGTATATGAACAACCAACCTCAGGATGTCCATATTTTTAATTAGAAAGGGGTTGTTTCTCTCTAGATACAAGTCTCTATTTAACCCAGAAGTGAACTTTCTCATTCTTGACCTCATATAAGCCACCAAATCAGGAGCATACCTTAATAGCTGATGAAACTTTAAAGAATATTCCTTTATAGATATCCTTCCCTGCCTGAGGTTTATAAACTCCTCCATCTTTGCTTCTCTCAACTCTTGAGGAAAGAACCAATCCATAAAGGCATTAAAGAAAGCCTCCCATAACCCTTCCTCTTCCATATCACCTCTATCCCTGTCCTACTCCTCATACCACTAATAACCAACATCCTTACGCTGATAAGATGCAAAGTTAACCCTACCATCTTATCCAAGAAGCCCTAGGGCTCCTCCTCTACCTTCACCCCAATAAAAGTTGGAGGAACATCTTCATAAATTGACCAATCCTCATGGCCTCAGTAGATAAAGCACCAGTCATACCCCGCTTAACCTGAGCAACAACCAATTGGGCAATCACAAGAATAGACTGCTGAAATTTTACATTTATCTCATTGACCCAAGGGACCTTGGGAGAACTAGTCGAAATAGGAGGAACTCTAGTACTATTAGGAATAGGACCATGGGATCAAAGATATACTCCAGACGTAGGACGTACCCCTTTAGCATTATCCCTAGATGGGATGAAAGAATTTCTTTATGTTTCAAATTTAGGAGGCATGATTTGAAAGACAAATAAATAAGGATTAGAGGAGATTCCAAGATTATAAACTCAAGCTTGGAGATAGAATACCAAGAAAGTGAAACATTCCTAAGTATCTTGCAGCCTCCCTTTTATGAGTGTGGCATGCTTCACACCACTAAAAGAGAGTTTGCCTGAGATGGCTTTGTGGACTTTCCAGTTGACCATAAACCTAGAGCTCTAATACCAACTTGACATAACCCAACCCCGAGCCTTGTCGTAATGGGCAACCCAGGTTTAACCAGGACTGGGGACCACCCTTGTTACCCAGTTATATCAACAAATATGAGGTTTTAGTTTTGGTCCCCCTAGGATCGCCACCTTCCATGACTTAGCTACATACCTCACCATTAATGCCTAATTAAAACCATGTCAAAACAATTTATTTAATATTTATTAACCAAGTCCTGGTGGTATCGTTATACCACCTCTTATGTGCAAGCAATAGCCATAGCCAAACTATTTAGGTTTAGGGGACCATAGGTGCCCTTTCTATATACCATATTAAATCCACTTGGGAGACTTTTATGTTCTCCACAAGAATAACCATTTAGTGTTTAGCCTTTTCAAACCATTTAAACCATGCATAAATCCTTTATCTAGTTTAAAACATGCAAGAGTTTCATTTAAAGAAGTCAATGCAATGAACATATCTTTATAAGCATTTGATCAAACATATTGGGGGCATAATATAACCATAGTCAATTACAAAGACCATTACAATATTACCATGCAATCCAATTGTCCAAAACCACCATTCATGCAGATAAAAGCATAATTAAAATCATAGAAAACTATAACCAAGCATTCAATATCAAAACCCCTAATAATAGTTTAGAAACCATAATCATGAAATAGTAAAACCATGAAATCAATCATATAGACCAAGAATTTAGTTAAATTACAATGAGGGAAGAGAATCATGCCTTAAACCTAGGAATTGATAGAAGAAAAGCACCAAAGCAATCCCCAAAGTAATCGCTTAGTTGAAACCCAATATTTCTTACCCCAAAAGCTCTTAAGAGAATTATGAGATGTTTTGGAATAGTTTTTAAGTTTTAATGAATAGAATAATAGATTAAATAACCTCCTAAGTGTACTAGAAGTTGTGGGTCCTAATTAGGGTAAGTAGGGAAATGTATAGAATAACCTCACTTAAATCTCTTAAAGACCCATCATACGGATATGACTGACCCATACGAGTCTTGTATTCCTATACAATTGGTTTCAACCAATCGTATCTATCCTCAGCCCTTGGATCAAACACTGTCCAGTACACGACTCATCCAACCAAGTCATAACTACAGTATACGATCTATATTCATGACTTGTATCCCTAGAAGAATAAAATATCTGGGAAATTTAATGCTATTTACATACAAGTCCTGGGTATGACTTGTACCCTGGCTTATGACTCATGGTGATCCATTTGTACTTAGATCCAACCTAAGTAACCAAGTCTAAGATTAAGTTAAGGAACCGAATAACCTATAACAACCAATACAACTCATACCCCTAAGTCATATTCATTCCATTAACCAATACCATCTCACCTACTAATACTGGTCAACATACGATAGGATTATAACACTCATACCCTAGCATACGGTTTATACCCATGAGTTATATTAGTCCGAAGAATAGATCTCTAGGAAATTTCTAAGGGTCAAAACCCAAGATGTTTTGAAATATGGATGTTAAGATTAATTATGGGTAGAATGACATAGTATTGATTACTGAAGTTTGGGGATAAGATGAGGGTTTTGACTCGTAAGGTGAAATACTTATTACACTTTTAGAATCCTATTGACTTCTTCCTAGATTGAGCTAATTCATAGAATGGATATGATATAATGTTAGTTTTGGGATGTGGTTTAAGTATTGGAAGCATGGTTAGTATGATTAACCTTATTTGGGTTAGTTTAGAAATCTTAAACCATAATTTCGGTGAAGTTGATTTAATCGCTCATGTTCTAGGTGGAATTCTTACCTTAGGATTAACTATGGATTATGTACCATCTAGGAGTCAATTTAGATACCTTAGCTTTATCCGGGGTATAATTGCCTAAATATGGAATTCGAGGATTAGAAGTGAGTTCTTCTAGCCAACCTTAGGCCAAGACTTGGTTGGCCCATGTGGTCTTATTTATGGATGTTAGACATAGTTGAGACTAGTAAGCCTTTAGTGTAAGGTTACTTTGCGACTTATTGAGTCATAATGGTATTTCCATGGATAACTATTAATAGCTCATGGCCATGATATAGTCATAGATGTAAGATTTAGCCTATAAATATGATATTCCTCATAGATGTGATATTTGTCCTTTTGAGATGATATTTCTCAAAGATATGATATTTGACCTATAGAGATGATATTCCTTATAGATGTGATATTTGGCCTATAGAGATGATATTCCTCATAGTTATGATATATGGCATATAGATATGAGATGCTCATAGATATGGTTTATAGATTATAGTTATGATATGGATTATAGATATAAAATGGCTTACAATTATGATTATTGATATGAGTTCTGAATATGTATGTGGACCTAAGGCCATGATTATGATGTTGTAATTATTTTGGACACATTACTAGGCCTAAGGCTGTGTTATGATATCAGTTGGACATCTAAAAAGTATTTATTCTTGTAAAAGATGTGGTTGTAGTTGTAGATATACTGATGCTTATGGTTTCATTATTTTAATACTAGTGATGGGATGCATAGATTTGGTACTTTCATAATCATTAATTATGGTAGATAAAAGGATTTATGTTATTACAGTTTTTCCTCAATAGAGGTTAAAGCCCATTTTTACCTTAAAAATGGATTTCTTCATGATGATAATTGCACTATCTTAATGAATAACCTATTTTTAAAGTGATTTGAAATTACGCTTTAAAGATTTAACTATGGCAAATTTTTGTCTATGATTATGATACTACTATTTACTTTGATCATGAGAGATTTCAATTCTTTCTATACTTTTATAATTATTTATCCCCAAAGTTTACCTCGGGGAATGGATTTAAACTCTTTTTAACCATGACTTAAGTCTATGTACCTATTATATATATACATGTCTCTCCAATATAGGTTGTAAGAGGGTGACTGTATTAATGATATGAATTCTGAGTAGAGTTCGATAATAGATTATATTGTTGATGTTATTTATATGTATGATGATATGCTTATATACTCGGCAAGGTCAGAGGATGATTATGATGATATGATTATATACCTAAAAAGATTGGAGGATGATTATGATGATATGCTTATCTACCAGGCAAGGATAGAGGATGATTATAATGATATGCTTATATACCCGACACAATTAAAGGATGATTATGATGATATGCTTATATAATCGATAAGGCCAAAGGGTAATTATGATAATATGATTATATACTCAACAAGGTCAGAGGATAATTATAATGATATGATTATTTAGTAGCATGGCTGGAAGATGATTATGATCTAGATGATATATGCCTGACAAGGCCAGAGAATGATTATGATATTGATGATATGCCCAATAAGACCAAAGAATGATATGGTGATGATAATTATGACATTCTTTATACTTACCTATTTGAGTTTTGATATATATATATATATATATTATGATACATGGACCTGTTATGGTATTAAGGATTTTATTGCATTCATCCTTGCATGTATATTGACTATCACCAGTATGCACTTATATCTATCAACCTTATGGGGGTTTTATAGGTATAGGTAATGAGTATGACATATGATGTGTTGTATGTTGATTGAACCTTCTGATCCTAGGGCAGTGGTGGTTCATACTTTGCATTGTTGTTTCTATTGTTATTATTATTGTTATGACTATTATTATGGCTAGTTTATGATGGATTGGTTAATGATCCGGTAGAGAGCTTTGGGCATTTCTATCTTATGATTTCATTACTATACATGATTAACACATGACAAGACGTATGAATTAGGAACCCCATTGTATGCTATCACTAATTCCTTCTAGGACCATAAAGTCTTAAAATAATAGTTCGATGATTTAGGCTATACTTTGAGTTGACCTTGTTTATATATATATATATATGTATATCTAGCTATATGCAGCTATGGCATTACTGTATATCCCTTTCTTTATCATTCAAATTGTATATTCTCTCTTTGGCCTTGTATACTTATATATATATATATCTTTCTTTTGCCCTTACTTTGTATATTGGCCAGTGATATACGGTATAGTGTTGATACTCTTGATTATGGATGGAATAGGACAACTCATCCTTAATACTATCTTTGCCTTATGATGTTAGTTTCTTGGACATAAATAGAATAGTATATCCTTATTATCTCATTGGCTTTATTATGTGTTTGCTGGATATTTGAGTGTAGTTTCTATTCTATTTATATGTTGTATATATCTACATTATCTTTGCAGCTCAATCAACATTTGTTTATAGAGTACCACGTGTTTGGTACTCATACTACACTTTTGTAGCCTATAGATCATAGTATGGGTTATCACTAGTGTTGTGTGTGTCATTCAGTGAAGCTATGGTTCTGAGACATAGAGCGAGCTCCTAACTTTTAGAGTATTACTTTTCTTTCTTTTATGTACTAGACTAGTCTCTATGTTGTGTTTAGAGATGGTTGCATTTGTATATTCAATTATTACCCCCCTCTATATCCTTCTTATGTTAGAAATTCTTATTCTAATTTCACTAGGTTTTGGGATCATCTTATGCATGTTATTCTTTTATTAAATCTATTTTGCATTTTTCCTGCTATTCTTATGGGTTATCCGTTATGAGTAGTTTTGAACTGCGAGAGTAGCTTGACTACTGGTGGGTTATGGCAGGCGCCATCATGACCTGATAAAGTGTATCGTGAAAAATTAGTATCATAGCCTAGGTTCACCAGTGTATTAGTACAAGAGCTAAGTGTTTAGTAGAGTATGGTGGATTGGTGTGGAGACTTCTATAACGTATCTTTGGGAGGCTACTGGGCATTCTTAGGAAATTCATTTCTTGCCTCTTGGTCATGTGTCTATATTTCTATGAGCCTCAAGCACATTCTTTGACTCTATTCCATCCCTAATTAATGATGTGAGATTATTGATAAATGCAGATGAGACTTTGACACTTGTTTTTAGAGATTCAACATAGCATTAGACTAGAGAATCAGGGATGGACATCGAATATCTTTAGAAATAGATAAACGATTTAGGGCCATCTCAGGCTCTAGTAGAGCTTGCGACTATTTTATCCCTTCAAGGATCAGTATTTGGGATCTTAAGTCTGATTATGGATATCTGTGAGTTCAAAATGACATTTAGTTTATCGAGCCATTTTTCATAATGGAGTTAGGTCTGTTGGTGTTTATTAGAGTTCCCTATCTATTTTTTGAATACGAAATTAGGTATCTTAAGTGGACCAGGCATATTCTGATGCTATATTGTAACAACCTAATTTTTTTTTGAAATATGTGAAACATATGTTTTTGTATGATTTGACTATCTTACCCCTCCCCATGATTGCATTATGGTATTTCTTGGTTGTGGGGTTTATTGGCATGGTTCCTAATGCATTTTGGTACCTTTTATGTGATATTATGGGTTTTGGAGGCTTCATGAGCCTTATTATGGACTTTTGTTGTATCTTTTGATCCATATAATGGATGACTAAATAAACTGTACCAGTAGATCTGGAATATCGATTAAGGGTGTTAACATATTTGGTGTCGCTTAATGGCTTTCAAATCTCATTTCAATCCTCAATTAGGAAAATTGTGATTTTGGGTTACGGGGGTCAACTTTGTGAAAATAATGTCTTTTCGAAAATTTGATATGAACATTGAGTTTGAAGCATGAATTTAGTGTGGTCACATACTTTATTTACGTATATCAGATCCTGAATGAATACCGAGGCCTTAGTGGAAACTTAGAAAAATTTCTAAGTTTCAACTGGTTTCTAGGAAGGTGCAATCGCACCACTTGAGTGGTGATCACACGTGTGGTAGAAAGGGTAGTACAATTGCACTGAAGGTTTAGCAATTGCCACACCTTTTACTTATGCCAGGGTGTGTGATTGCAACATCTAATCACCTGAAAGGGAGTATAAATAGATCCATTAGGTCACGAATTAGCTTATTTTCACCTTGCTTCTTGAGAGCTAAACTCTAAAATACTGTGAGAGCTTAGAAGTGAAGCTTGTGGGTTCTTGAGAAGCTAGGTTAACATCTATTTCTTGATTTTTTTATGTATATATGGTCAGAATTTACCCTTTTCTTGATTAATTGGTCAAAATGCCAAAACCTTAGGGCTTTTGTTTAAACCCTAATTTTACTCCTTTTAACCTGAATAATGTTCCTAATCCTATAATTACTTTTTCTTCCTCAATTTCATCTTCAAAACGACCTCAATTTTGATTTTAAATGGATTGCAAAGGTTTTACCTGGTAAAGTTTACAAATGTTTTTTCTTTGATTTGAACCTTGTTTTAAACTTGATTTGAATTGAGTTGTCAACTGTAGGTTCCTAAAGGTATGGGTAATATGTTTTTAAAATAAAGTTACAATTTTGCTCTTCTTTTTTAAAAACTCATTTTGGGGGTCTGTTCTGACCCCAAACCAATAGTAGGCAATTTGGGTATTGCTGTCTTTATTTTGACAAGTAGATTCTATATTTCCTGGTTTTAGTTGATTTTGTGATCGTTCATGAGAAGTAAGTTTGTGGGTTGAAGTATTGCAGACCGATTTTTGGCCTTGTGACAAGTTATCACTTAGCTAATTCATACTAGGCTGGGTAGTCAATTTGTATACAAAATCTGTTAAGGGAATGAGAACTAATCATGAAAAAAGCTATCTTAATGTGTTGTTCCTGAGTGGAGTCCTAAATGTGATATAATTAGTTAGTTTTGAGATATTATGTGATTCGAGTGACCGTGTGGTATCTTATGTAATGTGGATGGTATAAAATACATGTAAATAATTGCATTATGTTTTTGAAATGCCTAATGTGGTACCATTGCTTTATTTGTCTATATTTATACTTTATTGACATATGAATCATGTGGAATTTCATGGATGGTGAAAATAATGAGTGAATGTTCGCTCATGTGGTTGTGGAATTTATCATTGTGAATGGTTGTGGAAATATATCATTATGGTTGGTTGTGGAAACACTAATTGTGATTGGTTGTGAGAATTACATCTTCATATTATACTCACTCATGACACATTGGTACCACTGTGGCAACATTTGAGAAACATTGACAACACCTTCTTAAAACCCTTCCCAAAAGATGTGCCAAGAAGAAGTTATTGTAACATCATATAAAACCCTCCCTATGGGACATGCCAGAGAGGAGATATGATATATGGATTATATATGGGTTGATAAACCTCCATGGGTCCCATATTGAAAGGCTTGCCTCGTGGGTGTATACGGGGGTTGTGCGACAACCTCATGCATCATCATCATCACCCCCACCATTCTTATTGTGTTTAATTTGTTATGGCTGTGATGTGATTGTACTTCTACTTTGACTTATTCCCTATCTAATTGTTCTATCTTCTTAAACTTGTACTCGATGATCTTGTATGTATGTTGTCCTTTGTTGTCCTACTTCTATACATATAACACAGTATACTTATGGTTTTTTTGTGTTTGTTGCAATATATGTTATATATTAGAACTATTAGTGCACATAGTATGGGCTATCATTGTGGGAAATTGTATGATTGAAGGTGATGTGCCCTTAGTATATATTTTGTATGTCTTATTTTTTGCTTTACTTGGTCGGCCTATGATACCTACTAAGTACAAGTAGACCGTACTCACTCCTACTATACCCTTTTGGTGGACATTCAGGTTTGTGTGTGCTCCACATTGCTTGATTTAGGTAATTGTTTGAGATTTTAAGGTAGTGGTTGATCTTTAGGCATTTGGATATCTTTTACTATCTTTCTCAATTATTAGACTTTGTCTTTACTAGTTTTCAGAGATAGAGTTGGTCTATTAGATTTCTTATGCATGTATTTTGGACTCGAGTTGTACTAGATATGTTCTTATACTATTGACATCAGGTTTTAGGAGTTATGGTTGCATTGTGGTTTATGTTTCTTTTTGCATTTGTTATACTTATATGGTTTGGCTTTGTTCTAGAAGCCTTATATTTAGGGTATTTCTGTCTTTTCCTCATTGTGTATCTGTTCGGGTTGTAAGCTTACTAATTAAGTTGTGCCACAATATATGCCATTATTACCCTTGATTTTGAGTTGTACAAATTGGCATCAGAGCAGCCAGTTTCATTGGTCTCAATGCTATAAGAACAGGATATCTAATAAAGACTCGTAGATTGGTACATAGATATTCGTATCTATCTTTGAGAGGCTATAGGATGTCTTTAAGAAAACTTTCCCTATTTTATTCCTTATTATACAAATTCTTTGATATATTATGTTCTGAGTTATGTTTCACTCTTTCTCCACAGATGGTGTTGACTAGGTCCTACAAGGCTAGAGATGTAGAGCCTTTTTACAGAGGGTGAGCCTCGATTCGTGGATGAACTTGAGGGAGTGGATGGTACTGTAGATCAACCCCATCTAGGAGGAGTGCTATATTTCTCTCCCTTGAGCCTTAGGTTGAGCATGTTGGGGGTGAATGTATAGTTCTAGAACTTCGGAGTTCATCTACCCCAGTCTTAGAGGGGTTGTTAGTGCAGTTGCTGAACCACTTAGAGGGTTCTACTTTGATTATGCCTAATGTTACTCCAGTTCAGACTGTTAATCCTCTAGTTGTTCCTGTTTTTCTCTTTGGTACTTGTTAGACACAGAGTATTATTCCTCCATCAATGTTGATAGCTGAGTATTGTGTCTCAAGATTGGGAGCCCAACCTTCATCTATGTTAACTCCTCAGATGGGATCTTAACCTGCCAGATTCACTATGCCTCTCTTACTGTGAGTACTGTTATGTATTTTGAGGATCAGATGAGGTTCAAAACATTTAATCATTTGGGTCCTCCTAGATTTAGCGGTGCTGTGGATGAGGATGCTTTTGAGTTTTTGATTGCTTGTCGATAGAGGTTGAATAATTTGGGTTCACTTAAGTCGCATGGGGTTGCTTATACTACCTATTAGTTCGGAGATGCTGTTAGACATTATTGGAGGTCACTTGTGGGCTATAGACCTTTTGATGCTCCTAAGATTATGTGGGATCAGTTTGTTGTTGCCTTTCTAGAGAGATTTGTGCCTTGCAGTCTGAGGGAATAGATACGAGACAGGTTTAATTTCTTGGAGCAGGGATCCATGGCTTGCCCTGTACAAATATTCTTATATTAGTATTTTTGCCGAGTCTGAGAAGATTTGGAAGTTTTTAAATGATTTGGATGCTTTTCTTCAGTTGGCTACGACCCAAAGGTTGTATTTAGAGCGTCCATTCAGAGTATAGTGGATTATGCTAAGAGGACCGATGACATTCTGTGAGCATCTTATAAAGGCACTAAGAAAGCACGACATTTTGGTGAGTGCAGAGGTCAAACTCCTCGTGGTAAAGATTTTAGAAGTTCTTATTGATATTAGGGTAGGCTAGTGCATGTGGCCTTAAGAAGTTTGGGTGGTGGATCTTTTGATTCAATAGTTTAGGGTGGCTGTCTGGGCCTACTATTATCTTCTCCTATTAAGGTGGGCCATAGATATTTTTTGTGTCATGAGGTTGGCCATTTGTCCAAGTACTGTCCCCGCTATGTGATTAGAGCTACTCCTATTTTATCTGTGAGAGGTAAGGTTACTACCAAATATATGAGAGGTGATATTAGTAGAGCCCATGGTGGTGGTCGTGGGGCTACTCAGCTAGTTGGTGGTCGTGATCAATGTTATGCTATACCATCTAGACTAAGTAAGAAGCTTCTGATGTTGTGATCACAGGTATCGTCCCTATTTTTTAGATTTGTATCTATGCTATTTAGTTATGGATCGACGTTCTCCTATGTGTCAACATATTTTTCTTTGGGTTTTAATTCTGTTAGTTAGCCTCTTTCCATGCCTATACGTCTATTTACCCTAGTAGGAGATTTTTTAGTGGTGGATCGGGTGTACCAATCTTGTGTTGTAACCTTCTCTGGCTGTGAGACTTGGGTAAATTTGCTTATGCTAGATATGGTTGATTTAGATATTATTTTGGGTATGATTAGTTGGCTGCTTATCATGCTGTCTTAGATTGTTATTCCAGGTCCGTCACTTTAGCTTCGCCGGGTGTACCAAGGATATCTTGGAAGGGTGCACTTTATTCGGGTCCTAAGAGTATTATATCTTATGTTCAGGCTCGTAGATTGGTTGAGAGGGGATGCATGTCATATTTGGCTTGTATTTGTGATACCAGTATTTCTTCATCTCCATCCTTGGATTCTGTTTGTGTTGTCCCTGCATTTATAGATGTGTTCCATATGGATTTACCTAGTATGCCTCCGGATCGTGATATTGATGTTGAGCCGGGAACCAAGCCCATTTATATTCCACCTTATAGGATGACCCCAACCGAGTTGAGGGAATCGAAGGATCAGTTGTAGGAGTTGTTGGATAAGAGATTTATCTAACCTAGTGTATAGCCATAGGGTGCTCCTATCATGTTTGTGAATAAGAAGGATGAGTCTATGCATATGTGTATTGACTATCGGCAGTTAACAAGGTGAAGATTAAGAATAAGTATCCTCCTCCTCATATAGATGATTTATTTGATCGATATTAGGGTGCTGTAACTTTTTGAAGATTGATTTAAGATCCGGTTATCACCAGTTGAGGATTAGAGCATTGGATATTCCAAAGAAAGCTTTTTGCACTCCATATGGTCACTATAAGTTCTTGGTCATGTCCTTTGGGTTGACCAATGGCCCTACCTTACTCATAGAGTTGATGAACTAGGTATTTTGACCGCATCCAGACTCTTTTGTTATTTTATTTATTGATGATATCTTGGTTTATTCCAAGCGCGAGGATACGCATGAGGATCATTTGCGGATTGTGCTTCAGAGAATGAGGGATGAGAGGTTGTATGCCAAGTTCTCCAAGTATGAGTTTTGGTTGGATCCTATTTTTTTCTTAGGTTATGTGGTGACTAAGGAAGGCATTATGGTTGATTCAACCAAGGTTACAATGGTTAATGATTGGGCTTGACCTACTTTTCCCATTGAGATTAGGAGTTTTATTGGCTTAGTAGGTTATTATCGACGTTTTGTTGAGGGTTTTTCATCCATTGTTGTTCCTTTGACAAAGTTGACTTAGAAGAAGATTTCTTTCTAGTGGTCTAATGTATGTGAGGAGAGCTTTGATCATGCTTACCTATACCATAGTTTTGATATATGATGACCATTATAAATAATGGTCAACTTACGTTGAGGTCGAATCCTTGAGGAGTGAGTCTAGTCTTCCAACTCTATAGGTGTTGATAGTGTCTAAGTGTATGCCCATAGTGTAAATAAAATGAAATGCATGAATTAAAATGGGGGTGGTGGTAGTTTTGAAAGTGATTTTACCAAAGCCAATTCAATCTAACAAATTAAAGGCAACAATTGTGATTGAGATTTCAATATGAGACAAGCCTTGTGATTATGTCTTCCTAGGGGAAAATAATGCACGGGTTCATGATAATTAAATGAAAATTCCAGTCATCAACTACATAGATAGTCTAGGTTAGGAATTCTTGAGGCTAGGTTGTCAACAAAACCTTAAGATTATCATCCATGGACCCTTTTAGATTCCTCATAGATGTGGCAATCGAATCCATATAATACCTCAATTGGGCTTCCCTTTGTCTAAGAATATGCCCAAGACCTTGCTAGTTTTTAACTCACCCTTACTTTTAGGATATTAAAAATAAAACAAACTACATCTAATATTGTTTACTATTGCCTTGTCACCCATATGTCTCTTTCAAGGATGATATAGTATCCAAAAGTTCACTCACACCTCTCTTTCAAGGATGATGTGAGCTTTTGAGAATTTGAGGTTTTCACCCACAAATGCATTTTGGAAATTTGGGGTTTTCACCCCCAAATCCCAGCTAAATCAAGCAAACATTAGTAAAACCCACAATCAATGACCAAGAATCTACACTAATAAATCACAACGCACACATATTTGCACCCTATTTCAACATAATCCCAAGAAGTGTATTTAGTTACTCCTGAAGTTATGTAAAAAGAATATACTTAGTTGATTATCCAAGGTTTCCATTGAACATGCAAAATAAGAATGTTCTTTAATTTTACTCCAATTACAACTAAACAATATTGGGAAAATTAAACACAAGAATCTTACCCAGAATTTGTAGAATTTTTTCAAAGCTTCAACTCTCAATTCTTTGATCATGATGATCCAAGTGAAGGGATTTTTGTCTCTTTTAGATTTGGAACCATCTATGTGCAATTACAAAATTTCCCCTAGGAATAAATCCGCTAAGACACAATTTCTGTAGCTTGTCCACAATCGCGACCATCGCGACCACTATAAGTTTATCCCGATCGGGGCATTTGACCAAACTTGACTGGCTGCGATCCTAGTTTGAGGACCGCGATCGCAGTAACTAAAAACAGTTTCTGCTCAGGGTCTTCCAGCTTTTGCACTTCTGTTCTCTTTTTGATCCCTTTTAAGATCAATTCCTCATCTTTCCTTTTCATCACTTGTGTACCTGCAAAATGTGGAAATTAGTGTATTCAACTAACAAAGTTTTCTCATTCATATCTTTAACTCATAGTAGGGTACACGAATTTAGATGTAAATGAGTGGTTAATTTACTGCTCATCAACACCCCAACTTAAACCACTTCTTGTCCTCATGCAACATTATTTCTTACTCTATGAGAAAATGCAAATTTAACCGAATTTATACAACCAAGTGATCACTATGACTTCAAACTCGGTTAACACCACAAGTAGCTTTCAAACAAGGGCAAAGCTATTCTCACGACTCCCCTCCACATGAAATACAATCTTAAAGATGTGAAGGACTTTAAGGAACTATAATTCAACAATTAATAACACTCTATAAGTGACTCCCTATCTATAGAAACTCCACTATACTTCCTTGCATCATTTTTCGGAAGATGACACTTCACCAATCTAAATTCGTCTACATGCCTCCTCACTAGAAGGAAATCCCACACACCAAATTATCTGCTACGCAATAAAGTATTTAAGTGCAAAGACTCACTTTCACAAATACTACCTCAATGCTAAAAAGTATCATACCATATGCTTTCCCTTATT
The DNA here is from genome assembly GCF_002878395.1 of Capsicum annuum. Lineage (NCBI taxonomy): Eukaryota > Viridiplantae > Streptophyta > Magnoliopsida > Solanales > Solanaceae > Capsicum > Capsicum annuum. Next base: position 120,584,816 of record NC_061119.1, read on the forward strand.
TTAAATTGCCACTATAATGACTATACTTGGTTGTTGATCTCGAAGGACTTTTTAAAATTGTAATGTAGGTTCGGGGAAAGGGTATGATTTCATTTAGGAACAAAGTGAATACACCCTCCTTGAAAATCTACATCATAGTATTTTAACCCAACTTTAGATGATAGACCACTTTATTTATTTCCAAAATTCGCGCATGCGTGCCTTTGTTCCCTTGGTTTACCCAATTCTTTAAAAGAGTTTTCTTTTGACTATTTTTTTTTTTCTATATCATGCTTTTACTTCATTTGATGAATCCTTTCTTTTTCAATTTTTCACTTTTCTTTCTTTTCTAAGAATCCACTTACATTATCATGTCCCAAGGCTATCCCTTCCAAACTTACCACCCCCAACTTAGGCATTTGGCCTCAATTTTTATTTTCTGAGTTCAAGGGGGTAGGGTTTAAAAGAGGGAAAACATTGAATGGTTCAAGGCTTATAATGTGATTGCCAAAGAAAGCCTTGAAGGCTCAAAATAGGTAACTAAGGATACTATTCTATGTATGGGTATGCTCTTTAGGCTAAAGTGGGTTCCTATTTCCACAAAGAAGGCCTAAGATCAATTCACAACCTAAGTATAATCACAATTATCCTTGAGAGACTAATGGGGAAAGTTCTAGGTGGTACAAGTATGCATGAGAGTTTGACAAATATGCTTACCGGACATGGCATGCAAACTTTTCAAGGAGGCTCAATTGCACTTCCTACTAGAGACCAAAGGGTGTATTTACCCATTTTGACAAGCTAAAGATTTTGGCGTCACAAAAATAGGTAAAATATTGTTACTAAATTGTTCATGTCCATTCCCTCGGTTTTCAAAAATTTTCGGAAAGAGAGGGTGTTTGCTTCACATTTGCACCACACATAATTTGCTATTTATGGCACCAAACCAAGCTGTTGTCTCACATTTTGGCTTTAATGAGGGCAAACCGTATGGCTACTCAGACTTCAGCATAGGCATATGCGCGATCCCAAATCCAAAATACCACAGGTACTTAGATTTCCTTTGCATTTGTAGTTCCGATGCTATGGGTACTCGAACTTCCTTTGTATCTATGGCTCAAAACCCACTCATGAGATTTTCCCTAAAGAATACCGTGACTCAGTCTATCATAGAGAAAGGTTTGTCCGAAATCAATCACAAAAAACACAACAATCTCTATGATTGGGTAAGACTTTTAAATAACAAGGCCTGAACACAAATGTATCCCCCCAACTTAAAGACTCGAAGTGTCCTCACTGCAGCAAATAAAATAAGTACAAGGGTTAAAAAGGACATCCTTAAGCAGTAACATGTCTTTTCCTGGGATGCTGCACTCGCGATAGGATGTACCGCAACTGTAAACTCGCGATTGTGGCCCTTAAACTGTGATCATGGTATCTGAGGCTGATTTTTCCCTATTTTATGCCCTGTTTTCCTGCACAGCTGCCATTTTCCATCTCCATTTCCCCCCTTTTTTTTGGACCGCTAACCTGTGTCAGAACACCTACAAAATATAAAAAGTTTAATAAGTGTGTAAAGGGTGGGTTTAATACCACCAAGCACCTAGTTTAACTTCGTGGAAAGATCTCCTTTATCATCATGTAGGGTTTTTGAAATGTACCAACTCCACCTTGGCCACCTTGGGACCTCCCACATTATAGTGTTTCACCCTTTGGCCATTTATTGCAAACCTTTTTTTTCATGATTTTCAAATTCAATGGCACCACTAGGGTACACATTTGAAATCACAAAAAGGGACCGACCATTTAGAACAAAGCCTTCCCACAAAGAATTTCAAATGAGGATTGTAAAGGAGTACATTCTCACTAACATGAAATTCAGCCTTAGTATTTTGGCCTCATGCCATTTTTCATTTTCTCCTTATACAATGCATAACTCTTATAGGCTTTGAGTTGAAAATCCTTCAACTCATGAAGTTTAGTGACCCTTCACTTGGAGGCGTCTTCCTAATTCATGTTTAACCTCTTCAAAGCCTACAAGGATTTATTCTCAAGCTTGACGGGCAAGTGACTTTCCTTCCCGAACACCAATTGGTAGGGAGACATAATAATTGGGGTTTTTTAGGACATTATATATGCCTAAAGTGCCTCAAGCCTCATCAAGATGCCTCTCCCAATTAGTTTAACCTACATTCATGGTCTTCTCGAGTATGGCTTTTATTTCTTGATTGGAAACTTTAACTTAGCCACTTGTTTTTGGGTGATATGGGGCATCAACCTTGTGATTTACCCTATATTTTTCAAGAAGGGTACCAAATACCTGATTGCAAAAGTGTGAGCCTCCATCACTAATGATGGCACACGGCATTCGAATCATGTAAAAATGTATTTCTTCAAAAAGAAAGTGATGCTTTGTCTTATATTATTCAGAAGTGCCATAGCTTTCACCCATTTAGAAACATAATCAAACACCACCAATATATATTTGTTTCCAAAGGATCTCACAAAAGGGCCCATAAAATCAATTCCTAACCCGTCAAAGAGTTCATCTTCAAGATTTGGTCTAAGGGACAGTTTGTGTCTTCTTGAGATAATGCCTTGCATTTGACATTGATGACATATTTTTACTCACTCAATGACATCCCTATGAATGGTGGGCCAAAAATACCATCTTTGAATAATTTTAGAGGTGGTTTGGATCTCCCATGGTAACCACCATAAGGTGAGGAATGACATGCTTCAAGGATATCCATCATTTAGACTTCCATAACACAACCCCTAATCACACCATCCGAGAAATCCCAAAATAGGATGGGTTCATCCCAAAAATATTTTCTTACATCAAATAAGAACCGCTTTTTTCGATGATAGTTAAAACTCTCGAAGAGTACACCACTCGCCACATAATTATCATAACCGGCATACCACACCACACTTTTTTCTGAGATTGTCATGACTAACTCATTGAGAAATGATTCATCAATCTCAATGCTCCCATGATTTTCTTGATTACTTTCAATACGAGATAGATGGTTGGACACTTGGTTTTTGCAACCATTTTGATCCTTTACCTCGAAATAAAATTCTTACAAAAGTAAGATCCATATAATTAGGTGTGGTTTAGATTCCTTTTTTACCATGAGGTATTTACGAGCGGCGTGATCTGTGAACATCACAACTTTTATTCCTAACAAGTATGCGAGAAATATCTTAAAGGCATATACCGATGCAATAATTTTTGCTCAATAATCATGGAGTTACGTTGAGAATCATTCAAGGTATTTCTTCCATAATAGATGGGATGAAATAGATTATCTTTGCATTGAACCAACACTGCCCCTAATGCAATCCCACTTGTATCACACATCACTTCAAAAAGGGATGATCAATTCAGAGCCACAATAATGGGAGCCAATATAAGTAACTCCTTGAGATAATTAAAGGACTTCAATCATGCATCATCAAAATTGAAGTTTTCCTCCTTTTCAAGGAGCATAGACATTGGATAAGTTATTTTGGGGAAATCTATGATAAATCACTGATAGAACCCCATATGCCTAAGAAAACTTCAAATATCCTTAACGAAAATGGGGGATGGTAACTTGGCAATTACTTATACCTTATCTTGATCAAATTGTACACCTTTCCTTGAGATCTTGTGGCCTCAAACAATACCCTCATTGACCATGAAATGGCATTATCCCAATTAAGGACAAGGATGGGTTCCACACATATCTGAAATATCTTGCTTAGATGCTCAATACATAACTCAAATGAGTTCCCTACCACTGAGAAATAATCCATCAATACTTCAATCAAATCCTCAACCATATCCGCAAATATTGATAGCATAAAATATTAAAAAGTTGTCGATACATTGCACAAACTAAAAGGCATCCGCTTGAATGCAAATGTACCATAGGGGAAAGTGAAAGTTGTTTTCTCTTGGTATTTAGGGCCAAGAAAATTTTTATTTTACCCTGAATAACCATATAGAAAGAAATACCACCCTTGCTCGACTAACCTATCTAGTATTTGGTCTATAAAATGCGTAGGGAAGTGGTCCTTTTTGGTCCAAGAATTCAGCTTTTGGTAGTCCATGCATACCCACCACCCCGTGACCGTTCAGACGGGAATAAGTTCAAGATTTTTATTCTCATCTATCGTAATGCCACCTTTCTTTGGGAAACATTACACCAGGCTTACCCAAGTACTATTGGAGATTGGATAGATGACTCTCACGTTAAGTCATTTTATAATTTCTTTCTTCACCACCTCTTGTATGGGTTGATTTAGCCTTCTCTTATGGTTCAAACTTTGCTCATAATCTTGTTCTAGCTTGATATTATTGGAAAAAATACCGGGGGCTATTCCTATAATATCCGCAATTGTCCATCCGATGGCTCAAATGAACCTTTTCACTCCCAACTTCAAATATTCCACTTGGTAGGGCTCGAGATCACTTGCAATGATGATAGGTAACGTTCCTCCAACCCAAATAAAACATATTTAAGGTGGGGTGGCAATGGCTATAATTCAATTTTCGGTGGCTAAAAAATAGATGGCTTTGCGGGTGGGTTCTCACGATTTTTAAGATGAAGGTTCAATTTTACCAGGTTCTTGGTATAAGATCCAAGTCTCGTTAAAGATGAAACCACTTCATCAAATGATTCAACTTCCTATCTTTAACAATTCCACAAAACCCCTACCAGTGGATCTTTCACCAAACTCACATCATTATAATTCATCACTTACCATCAATTGCATCAATCACTGAAATTACTTGTAAGTCCATTGGTTTCTTCATAGATTTACATACTTTAAAGGAAACCTCTTATTATTTATGAAAAACTTTATCTCACCATACTCTACATCCACCAAGTCTTTCTCGATGGGTAATAATGTCCTTCTGATAATAATAGGAATTTCATGGTCCAAAGTACAATCAAGGATCACAAAGTCGGTAAGTAAGATGGACTGGTTGATTTTAACTAGCATATCATAGAGTATTCCCATATATTTCTTGATGGATCAGTGGGCCATGAGTACTTTCATAGTGGTAGGTTGTGGTTTCCCTAATTCGAGCTTGGGAAATATGGCATATGTCATTAAATTTATTTTTGCCCTGAGGAGGCTTTTGCAAACTTAAACATTCCGATGGTACACGAAATTGTGAAAGCACCAGTGTCTTTCTTCTTTTTCACTATTGTGGTTGACATAATGGCACTACAATAATATGTTATTTCTATTGTCTCATCCTCCACAAGCCACTACTTGGAGACCAAATCCAAATCCTTTATAAATTTAGCATACCCCAACATATATCGCAAGGCCTCTATTAAAGAAATGTTGATGGAAAGGTTTCTAAATTTATCAAGGAACTTTTTGAACATTGTATTTTACCTATTTTTCAAGAACGTTAAGGAAAACGGGGTGGAATTTTGATTGGTTGTATTGAGATAATTTTACATTCTTTTATCTTTGAATTTTCAAGTATAACCTTATTTGGCCTTGACTCATCATTATTCGACTTTTTTATCTTCACATTTCTTTGGTCATGATTTTCTATTTCAACGGGATCATCATCAAGTTCTATGCCCTTTCCAAGACTTTTTCCACTTTGGGTGACAATAGCATTTGTTGCCACATTACACAGTATTTCTTTATTTTGTCTTTCCATGAGGTGCACCAATATTCGATTCAATTTTACCTCTAGTTGTTGGATAGCGGTTGAATGAGACTCAATCGTTTAATGTAGCTTGGAGAAATCATTTCTCATTTCCTTCCCTATCTTATTGGTCCCCTCGACTCCAACCAAGATTCGAATCAAAATATCTTAATTAATGCATCCGTCCTTTTCACATTGCGGCGTGCCTCAATTTTTATTGTTCTGACCTTGATTCCTGCATTGCTTTTGAGAGGCATGTGGAAACCTACCAAATCATTTGGCAACCATCTCCTCCCATCATCAAGTACCTTTTTTTCTGCATCTTCAAATGCCTTAGTATCTTTTGTATCTATAACATTGACTCTTTCTATAGAGGTTCCCAACACATGTTTAGTAACAAGTTCAAGGTGTGACATTGCCTTGATCATATTTATATCTCTTTTATCCTCTTGACATCTTTGAACTTTTCACACAAAGAACGAGGAGAGAGCCCCCACATCCACCTTGGCACTTTTCATGTGTCAACCCCTAGCCAAACTAGCTACTTGATCTTATAACTTTGATACAACCCCATATGATAATTTAATAAATGATCCATTAGATGGATTGTCCATTATGGCTTTGTTGGTTTGGTCCAATTACCTATATAAGACTTGGAGAATCATCTTCTATGGCATGTCGTGATTAGGTCATTTTAAAAGATTCTCCTTAAATCTTCCCCATGCTTCATACCAAGGCTCCCCATGAAATTGATGGAAGTTTATAATATTATCCCATAATTATAAATCTTTAAAGGTGGGAAGTATTGATTCAAAAAATCCTTTATAAGCGTGACCCACAAGGTGATTGACATGGCTAGAACAGATCGTAGCCACAATACTACCTCACTGATTATATAAAACAAGAAGAGGAACAACTATATAGATTCTTGTGAGATGTAGGCAATATCAAAGAGTGCACACACTTCTACAAATTTCTTCAAATACAAATTGAGGTCTTCATGAGCTCCCCACCCAAAAACCCTTTATTGAAAGTAATTAGAGCATGGCACTTGTGACATAAAATACACTATTTTCTCGGTAAGGAAATACAGATGGCACTAGCATAACCTTCGTCGCTAAGATAATCCATAGTTTCAACATGTTAATATGATGGATTTTTGATGATTACCTCTTGGATCATGGTTATTAAGAAGAAATAATGATTACCTATAATGATACAAAAACAACAAACAAAGTAAATCAAAACCACCACGAATATGCCCAAAGCTACAATCAATATCGTACAAGTGAAATCTAAGTCTCACTTCCCAAAAATAGCACCATTTTGATCATTCTCACCTATACTATAGTTTTGATACAGAACGATCATTTTCAATAAATCTCAACTCACGTTGAGGTTATATCCTCGAGGAGTTAGTCTAATCTTCTAACTCTATAGGTGTTGATAATATCTAAGTGTATGCTCAAAGTATAAAAAAATGAAATGCATGAATTAAAATGGAAAGGGGGTTGGTTTTGAATGTGATTTTACCAAATTCTATTCAATCTAACAAATTAAAGGCAACAATTATGATTGAGATTTAAATATGAGACAAGCCATGGGATTATGTCTTCCTAGTGGCAAATAAAGAAGGGGTTCGTGATAATTAAATACAAATTCTATTCTTCAATTACATGGGTAAGCTAGATTAGCAATTCTTGAGGTTAGCTTGTTAACAAAACCTAAAGATTATCATCTATGGACCCTTTTAGTACCACATAGATCTGGCAATCAAATCCACCTAATACCTTAATTGGGCATCCCTATTTCTAGGAAGACTCTCAAGAGTTAGCTAATTTTCATCTCAACCTTACTTCTAAGATAGTACAAAGTGAACAACCTAAATATACTATTATTTACTATTGCCTTGTCACCTATATCCCTCTTTCAAGGATGATATAGGATCCACAAGTTCACTCATATCCCTCTTTCAATATTGATGTGAGCTTTTGAGATTTTGGGGTTTTCACCCACAAATCCATTTTGGGAATTTGGGGTTTTTACCGATAAATCTATTTTGGAAAATTTAGGGTTTTCACCCACAAATCCAAACTAAATCAAGCAAGCATTAGTTAAATCCACAATCAATGACCAAGAATCTACACTAATAACACAACAACCCACATATATTTGCACTATATTTTAACATAATCCTAAGAAATGTATTTAGTCACTCATGAAGTTAGGTAAAGATAATATACCAAGTTTAACATCCATGGTTTCCATTGAATATGCAAAATAAGAATATTCTTCAATTTTACTCTAATTACAACTAAAAAAGCTTGGAAAAATTATACACAAAAATCTTGCCCAGAATTTTTAGGATTTTTCCAAAGCTTCAACTCTCAATTATTTGATCATCATGATCCAAGTGAAGGGAGTTTTGCCCCTTTTAAATTTGGAACCAGCTACGCATAATTGCATAATTACCCTTGGGCATAAACCCGCTAACCTATGATCACTGCAGTTTGTCCGCGATCGCGACTACCACGACCGCTATAAGATCATCGTAATCATGGGCATTTGACCAAACTTGACTAGCTGAAATCGTGGTCTGAGGGCCTCGATTATGGTAACTGAGACCAATTCCTATGCAAGATCTTCCAACTTTTGCACTTCTCTTATCTTGTTGATCCCTTTTAAGCTCAATTCAATATCTTTCTTTTTCATCACCCGTGTACCTACAAAATGTGGAAATAAGTGCATTCTACTAACAATGTTGCCTCATTAATACCCTTAACTCGTAGTAGCATGCACAAATTTGGATGTAAATGAGTGGTAAATTTACCTCTCATAAAGCTTGAAAAAGCTGAAGAATTTAATGACTTCAACTCTTATCTTAACTTTGCCTAAGGAGGGCATGGGTTTTATTGTGTTTTATGATACTTTGTATGTTGGTTTGGGTGCTATGTTGATGTAGAAGGGTAAGATAATTGCCTATGCTTCTTGTCAATAGAAGCCACATGAGAGGAATTATCTTACCCATGATTTGGAGTTGTGCATGGTTGTGTTTGCTTTAAAGTTGTGGAGGTACTACTTGTACGGAGTTTGTTGTGAGATTTTGTCAGATCATCATATCCTTCAGTTTTTTTCACCTAGTTAAATCTTAATATGAGGTAGCATCGTTGGCTTGAGTTGCATAAGTATTATGACTTTACTATTCTCAATCATCCAGGAGAGGTTAATGTGGTGTCAGATGCCTTAAGCTGGAAGTTAACTAGAATGGGTAGTTTGGTGCATGTTTTAACCCAAGAGAGGCCTTTGTCCTGACAGGTTTCGTATTTAGATAATAAGATGGTTAGAATTGATATTTTGACACCTGGGTATGTTTTGGAATTTATAGAGGCTTGGTCTTCTTTGACGGAGTAGATTCAAGCTCATCAGTTTGATGATGTGGGATTGAGATCAATTCAAGATAAGGTATTGAGTGGTGAGCCTAAGGATCTTCTCTTAATTTGAATGGTGTTATGATGATCGGAGGACAAGTTTGTATGCTGAGAGTGGGTGGTTAGATTAGATTAATTTTAGAGGACCATTATTCCACGTATTCTATCTATTTGGGAGTGACTAAGATGTATTATAATTTATGGCAACATTACTAGTGGGGTGGTATGAGGAAAGGTGTAGTAGATTTTGTGTCTCATTGCCTGTGTTGCCAACTGGGAAATGTTGAAAATTTAAGACCAGGTAGATTGCTTCAGAGGTTACACATTCTTGAGTGGAAGTGGGAATGGATCACTATGGATTTCATGACTGGGATGCCTCGTACTTCCTATGAATATAATAGCATTTTGGTTATTATAGATTGGTTGACAAAGTCTGTTCATTTCCTTCTGGTGTAGGTCACTTTCAGTGCTGATTGGTTGGCCCATATCTATATTTACGAGATTATGCAACTTCATGGTGTGCTGATGTCTATCATATCAAATCGAGGCTTGGTTTTAACTTCTCACATTTGGAAGACTTTTCAGGATGAGTTGGTTACTTGGGTTGATCTTAGCATAAGATTTTCCCCCCATATTGATGGTCAGTTTGAGTAGACTATGAAGGTTTTAGAGGATATGCTCAGCGCATGTGTGATGGATTTTGGTGGCAAATTGGAGCAACATTTGACTTTAGCAGAGTTTTCATATTATAAGAACTATCATTCCAATATGGATATAGCTCCATTTAAGGCATTGTAAGGTAAGGGTTGTCGCTCACAAGTGGGTTAGTTTGATTTTTCTGATGTTAGACCTAGAGGTAAGGACATTCTTCGTGAGTCCTTGTATAAAGTATGGATCATTTAAGATATATTTTAAGTGGATTAGAGTTGACAGAAGTGCTATGCTAATCATAGGCTTCGTGACTTAAGATTTGGTGTTGGTCATCATGTTTTTCTTTGAGTTTCTGTAATACCCCGCAAAGTCCACTTCCAGTATGAGCCTTAGAGCATATTCAGTAAAGCGAAAATCTGAGTCTAAAAGTTTCAGAAATATCTTCCCAAGTATGAAATACTTTGAATGGTGTGGAATTTTACTAATTTCTACTTTTTGTCATGTGTAGCATTGAATAAGCTTTCCATCGATACAAAATTCGCCCAAATCGGACACTCGGGTGAAGAGTTAGAGCCATTTTAGTGAGAGATGTGCCACCTGGCACCTTAGCACATCGCGGAGCCAGCCAAAATGGCAATTGTCAAATTCCAGTGAAACTTTGTGATTCCACCGCATCGCGGTATAGTTCCAGTTTTCAACCAAAGACGGCAACGGGATTTCCACCGCATTGCGCTGTTAAGCAGTTTCCCAATTGTCCAATTTCTAGTAAACTGGCGCAATTATGGCGTGTCGTGCCAGCGTGTAAAATCAGGATTTTACAGTTTATAATTCCAAGGACTTTTTGGACTTTTCCCCTTATCCCCAATCTTTATAAATACCCAGCTAAGGGATCTTAGCCTCATTTTCTTTTTTTCCACCAAAAATTAGGGTTTCCAAAAAATTAAAATCTCCTTTCTTCTTCAAGCAAAAATCAAGAAAGATCTAGAGAAATCAAGAATCTCTCCAAAGGCGTTTAAGAAAAGAGTTTCTCCAAGTTATGTAGATGTTGATTCTTAGGTCCCATTCATCCAAGAAGCTCAAGAACCCTTTTTAAAAGTTTAAGATTTTTATGTTTATGAGATTCCATGATTTGTATGAGTTGAAATTGATGTTCCTTGTGTTGTTGAGTTTTTATTCATGTTTGTGTACAAGATTTATGAGATTTGACCCTAGTATCTGGAATTTATGTGGTGTGTTCATGGAATTTGGTTGTAGAAATGGTTGAATAAGCAAAGCATGCCCCCCATAGGTTTGATAAAGAGCTTAGGTGAAGCATATGGTTCATTGTAGTATGTTGGAGATGAAACCCCAAATTGTGAGTTAGTTTATGCATGCCTAGTGTTTGAGAAAAGGCCTAAGTGGATGAATTATTTCATGATAGTGGGAAATCCCTAAATAAGTATGAACCCGTGCCTGTCTAGTGTTTGTTAAAGGACCTTAGTGAATAAGTGGTGATGTGATGGTAGTAAATTCCCTAATTATATGCTTTTTGATATATGCTAAGCTTTTAGTACATGCCAAGTGGTTATCAAGTAAGTTGAGACACGATAGTATGAAGTTTTCCACAAATAATGTGATGTCCAAATACATGTCAAGACTGATTTAGGTGTGAAGTACTTGAGGTAAGACCCTGTTGAAGGAAGTATAATCTAGTAGCATGTTTCCCTACGCTAGTATATGTTAATATTTCCAAAATATTTGATGCGATGCCTTAATGATTGTAAAGGTTAATGTATGTTATGTTTCCTAAATACTTGAAGAGATGCTTTAATGATAATGATGATAAATGAATGACTGTGATGATGATGATGAATGAATGGTTGTAATGATAGAGGAATGATTATGCTTTATTTTATGTTACCGAGTCCTGGGGGTATTTATACCCTACAACTTAGATGTTGTCTAGAGCCCGTGTCAGTTTCAGGATAATTTCAGTCGAGCCATGATTCTCAGAACTCAGTCAACTATAGAACTCTTTATCCTCAGACAACTGCAGAACTTCAGAAAGTATCTCTATAAACTCTGTATCGCTAGTAATCTAGCCTCAGTCCTAAAATCAACTCAGATCTAATAGCATACAAGTGTTCAATTCTAATCTCAGAAGTGACGAACAATCTATTCAAGATCTGTATCATTAGTCAGATACCATAATTCAATACCATTTCCATCAGATATGAAACTAAGTGATCTCAGAATAGCTCAGTCAGATCTTTTGATAAACATGATTAGTATCAGATTCAGTTCAGTTGTGTTCAGTTAAGAATTCAGTAAGAGTCTTTCAGTTGGGAGTGGAAACTAACACCGAGAGAGGGAAGGATGATGGCTCCTCCCGACAATGAGAGAGAGGCCAGAGTCGTTAGTAGAAATCCCTGGCCTCCAGAACTATGTAGCCAACGCAGGATATATGAGTCACTATCAGGAAAAGGCTGTCACTTCCATAGAGATCGTATTTGACTATTATATTGGCTTAGGTCGACTGCCTGGTAAGGGTCATCCATTAGAGAGGATTGACCATAGAGAGGTATTTACCCATGGCATGGTATTGATTCTCTTCCAACTAGGTTTTGCAGGTTGGACCCCACCTGTGGTAGGTCAGGGTATGTCGGTTAAGTGACTACTTCCCACAATTTTAGTTTAACTATCAATGTTCAGAAATCAAGACTGTCAGATACAGTCATCTATTTTCATGAGGAACACTGATAGTTCCATTGATTCATGGACCATACCATTAGATAGGATTGGTCTCATATACAGTTATTTGATATCATATTAAGAGATATGCGGCCAGACAGGCTTGATTCACAGTCTCAGATTCTATTGAGTATCCTTGTTGTCAGATTCAAATTTAATCATACTTGTTATCATTGATAATCGCTTCTGAAATAATTTGTTAGAAAAGTTGATCTCTAAATCTTATCAGTCAAGAGCAGTAAGCTGAGGATTCAGTCATCGACGTAAGTACATCCAGATCCTCAGTTGTCAGTATCAGACGAGTCAGTAATTCAGTATCTCAGTGTCAGTAGTGAGTTCAGTCTGCAGTAGAGTGGTATTCAAGTTACAGTATCTAGAGTTGTGATAATTGTGTTTGTGGTTTTGGATTCATGTATGTGTTCTCGTGCGATATTTTCACGATTATTCAGTTTAGATATTATGCTTGCATGAGCCCTTGCATTTAGCGTTACCCCATCTATACACTCAGTACATCCCTGTACTGACGCATTTGCGCTGTGTTGTTTTATTTGGCACCATTGGTTTATTTCCCTTCCGAATGCCTCATTAGATTGATATATGTCATGTCTATTCTCTCCTATTATAGTTACCCGATTCAAAATAGTTTGAAGCATTGCCTCGAAATAATTAGGTCCGGTATGTTTGTCTTCCTTAGCCTCATCATAAGACCTATCAAACTCATAAGAAGAACTAGCAACTCGTTTAGCATAATAAGGGAAGTGGGCATTTGGGCAATCACTCCAATGTCTATCTAGAACACTAGACAAAGCACAAGTATACTCCCAATATTATTAAGGTGGTGTTCTCATCTCTCTCCGAGGAGCGTATTTGCAATCTCTTCCAAAGTATGGTCCATTACAATACAGGCAAGGATCATCAAGATAGGAATTCCAACTACCAAAATCATATTTGTTGGAAGATGCCATAGAGAAAAGTAAAATAAAAATAAAAATCTACCTAACAAAAATAACAAAAGAAAATCACTAACGAATATATACAAGTTTGTATCCAAGCAAGTAAGCTATAATTCTAAACCAACTCAATACGCCAAATTGTTCCCCGAAAATGGCACCATTTTTGATAATGCTTAACTTACGTGTCAAATTAAGTGCAAGGCGGTTGTCGTTAATATATTTACCCAACTTTGGAGTCATGGTCGAATCTACGAGAAACAATGTGAATGGTAACTAAATTAGTTTCGAACTATAAATGCTAGATAAATTCAAGACAATAGTACAAAAAGATAAAAATACGGGGATTTGAAAAATATCACACTTAATATTTTTTTTTTTATATTTTCTAGTATAAATTCGGGGCTATGAGTAATTAGAGTCTAAGAAATTAGGCACGGATTTTGGGATAATTCTTTCCTATGGGTAAGATATGTACAAGTGTGTGCTAATTTGATGTAAGTTCTAAGTGTTGGTGATGTGGTACGATAGGTTAGAAATCCTTGAGGCTAGTTTGTCAACAAAACCCCAAGGGTGTCACTCATTGACCTTTTCGAGTACCTAATGACTGCTTCAATCAAAACCACCTAATACCTCAATTAGACACCCTTGTTTCAAGGATGGTGCATTAAGTATAGTCTACTTCACGATCACCCTTCTGTCTAAGATAGTGAAAATTAGTCAAACATGCACATAAATTGTCAATTATTGTCTTGGTTCACACATCCCTCTTTTAAGGATGATATGGGTTCCTAAAGTTCACCCAAACCGCTCTTTCAAGGATGGTTTGAACTTTCAAGATCTTGGGATTTTCATCCATCAAACCCTTTTGGGTATTTTAGGCTTTTACCCACAAATCCAAACAAAGTTACTCAAGAAATAGTAGAATCCAATACCACAAACTAATAAATGCTCAAACAAATCACATCTCACACATGTTTTCACCCTACTTTAAGTATAATCCCAAGAGAAAAAAATTGTTACTCAAAAGAAATATAAGTAAGATTTTACCCAAAATCTCCATTGATTTGATTTGAGAAAATCTAAGTGAATGTTACTTCAAACTACGAGATCCAACAAATGTTCAATGGGAGCTCACTAATTCTTCACTTGTAAGTGCCTCCAAAATATTCTTCACCCAAAATTTATACAGTATTTTCTTTTTCAAGAATAGAGGCTACAAACCCTAGAACAATGTTCAAAATTGGGGAAGATGGAATATCATGAATAATAGGGTTGAGTTTTATTTTTGCCAAATTTGGGATCAGCTACGTGTATTTATAGTTCTGCCCTTGGGCTGCATTTTTTTGCCATGCCGCAGCCATACAGAATTGGCCCCAGCCATGGTACCGTGATCATGCTAGGCTCACGCAATCACACCTTGTTGACTTGCTTGACTGTTATGATCGCGGTCGTTAGATTGCGACCATGGTACCTTAGTTGTGTCCTACTCCAAGTCTTCAACTGCACTTTCTTGCTTTCCCTTGATCATTTTTAGCTACAATCCACATCTTTCTGTCTCATCAACTATGTGCTTGGAAAATGTGGATATTAGTGTATTTAATCACAATTATGTCTCAATTTTCATTCAAAACAAGGTAATGCAGACGAATGTTGAGTGCAAGTGAGTGGTAAAATCATCACTCATTAATACCCCTAGGAAATTAATCTTCGATCTCTAAGATATGATATAAATTTCCCCTTAAGGGATAAGGAACCACCTTCCCACTCAATAACAGGCTCATTACGATATTTAAAGACAACTCTACAGGAACGGTAATCTAGGGATGCATAGCACAAATGTAACCAATCCATCTGCAGGATAATATCAAAATCCACCATATCTAGCTCATACAAATCCACTAAAGTCACCTTACTATCAACAGATACCACATACCCCCTATAGACTCTTTTAGGAATCATAGAGTCACCTATCGAGGTAGAAATAGAAAAAAGGTCTAAAACACACTTCGAACCAAAACCAAAATGCACAACAAGAAAAAGGGTCAAATAAGAAAGAGTGGACACAGGATCAAGTAAATAATATACATCGCGAGAAAAGAGTTGCAACATACCAGTCACAACGTTAGGTGATATCTTGGACTTTTGTTAGATTGTGAGAGCATAAAGACGGTTACGACTAGTGCTGAAACTTTATGATGCACCATTTGGTGATAGAGCCAAAGATGAAGCAACCAAACCTTATTCGCTCGCAAAGCAACCTTACCTTTTAATCACTTTCTAAGCATATGGCCTGGCTCACCATATTTTAAGTACCTGTCCCTCCCCTCATCATAGAAACCCCAATGTAACTGACCATAGAACCTACAAAGAGGAGATGATGAAGCCAACTGAGCCCCACTAGCCTAAGATTGGTCACCTTGTGCCCTAAAGTTATTGTCACACTGTTGATGCCTATCTCTCGACAACTTCGAGTTGGGAGCACTAGCTGTGGAGAAAGAACTAGAACTCCCCTAC
This sequence comes from Capsicum annuum, assembly GCF_002878395.1. NCBI lineage: Eukaryota > Viridiplantae > Streptophyta > Magnoliopsida > Solanales > Solanaceae > Capsicum > Capsicum annuum. The sequence continues at coordinate 120,600,739 of NC_061119.1, forward strand.
TTTTTCTTAGGAAAATTACCACTATATATACACTTTACTGGTGCCCACTACCTTGCTTAGAAAATCTAAACTTCTTTCCCTGACTTTCCCTCATATCAGACACCATCTCAGGAGCATATCGAGACGATTGGTGAAACTTCAAGGAATACTCCTTTACCAATATCTTCCCCTATTTTAGATTAATAAAATTCTTTCATTTTTGCTTCTCTCAACTCCTGAGGAAAGAAGTAGTCCAGAAAGTCTCCTACAGAGATGACTAATCAACCTCACTCCTTGCCCTATCCCATTCTTCATTCCATTGGTATGCCATATCCTTTAGCTAATAGGCAGCAAACTCCACCCCTTCTACATTTGTGACATGTATAAACCTTAATATTTTTTCCATCTCATCTAGAAAACCCTAAGGATCCTCCTCTACTTTGACACCAGTAAAAGTTGGAGGGCTCATCTTCTTAAATTGGGCAACCCTTGTGGCCTCTGAATATAGAATGCCAGATGCACCATACTCAGCCTGAGAAGCTACCGATTGAGCAATCATATAAATCGACTAACGATACTTTGAATTCGTTACATCATCCTGAGGAGGACTAGAGGGAATAGGAGGACCTATAAGATGATAAGGAACTAGACCCCTTGACTGAGTATGGATCCCATAGGTAGAGTGTGTCCCATCAACATCATCCCCAGTTGGGATAGAAGAGTTTCCATGCGTATCAGATCAACGAGGCATGATTTGAAAAGTAAACAAATAGGGATAAAAGAAGATTTCAAGACTTAGGTTCCAAGACATAGACTCTAAGCTTGAAAATAGAACACAAGAAAGAGAAACATTCCTAAATGCCTTGTAGCCTCTCTTTTATGAGTGTGGTGCACTACACACCCTTAAAAAAACTCTACTCGACACGACTTTGTGGACTCCTAATTGACCATGAACCTAAAACTTTGATACTAACTTGATAGAACACAAACCAAGGCCTTGTCGTGATGGGCATCCCAAGTCTAACAAGGACCAGGGACCACCTATGATACCTAACCCATCCTCCAAACACATACCCTGAGTCGGATGAATTCTGAACATATAGCAAGATAACATATTTTTAGATATATTGAATTTAGGATAGGTCTATTTCCTCAACCAACCTTACAAAGTCAATCCATCTAATAACCAACCAAACTAAGACAATAAACCAATATGTATATATATAATACAAAACAAAATGGAACAATCATAAATTAAATATAGTCCACCAATGTCTGCCTCAGTACCAATACGAATGCAAAGGCTGACTTCATTGCTGACACTGCCCATACCAACCCATAGTAGTCCCATAAAGCCTCTAACAAAAAATAAAAAAATATACGATCGTGAAATGCCCCCGACCATAGCCAAAACATAGTCTATAAAATGACCAAAGTATGTAAAGACATCCATGGCATAAAATGGATCCTTCTAAAATATGGAAGATCAATACTTCAGTCCAACATAAACTGATCCCAAATTTGATCAATGAACAGGAGGAATAGAATGACCGGTTCATGCATCGCTTGGGGATACAACACCCAGATATAGGTTAGCAGGATAATGCTTGCATGCTCTCAAGATAACGATTTAATAAGGACAACTTTTAAAACCAAGTAAACAATAATATGCATACACAACTATATATATGTGTATATATATATCTATGCAAGGAGAGGGTATCGAGTTTAGCATGCCTTAAAACCATAACCTGGGTATGTGTAGCTTAATCATCCCTGAACCACCCACGAGCTATATAGGTCAAGTGTTACCCCGTAAACGGTCCTTGATGCATGTAGCCGTACAAACCAGAGATACCATAGAAGTAGGGGATTCCCGTGTACCTTTTGCTCTCCAAGATACATATTTACATATGTAACTTGGGGGATTACCGTGTACTCTATAAGTATTATATATATGGTCTCCATGACCAATCCTCATGTTGGCAAACATTAGTTTCCAATGTTCGTCCATTAGAATCACATTTTCATGGTTAGCTCACACCCCGCCATTTTTGCATAATGAAAACCATTTGCACACAACCAAGCCACCAATTCCATTTATTATTAACCAAGGCTATGAGTAGTGGTATCATCATACCGACCATAGCTTGCAAGCAATGTCCTTAGCTATCCTCTTTAAAGAAGGGATTCCCATGTACCCATAGATTACATTATTAAGTTGCTTGGGAGATTGCCATTTACCCAACAAGATAATTACTATTAAGTTTACTTAGGGAATTACCATGTACCCCAGAAGTGTATTGAATTAATCCATAACCATGACTACCAAGACCTTATCATTTAACCATTAAAAACCATCCAACCCAGTTAGGGTTCCATTGCCACTTTATACCATGCAAAGTTTTCAATTAAAGTTTAACAACATAGTAAAAACATTCTCATAGGCATTTTATCAAACATGTTGAGGGCATATAATTTCTAAGCCAAAACCAAGTACCAATTAACTATTCCCATGAAACCACATCTTCAAACCACTATTAAAACATGAAAACCATAATTAAAAGATGGGATAACCATAACAAACCACTTATAACCAAAACCCCAATATTTATTCAAAACCCAAAACCATACCACAATTATACCATGAAAACCATAAATTAAATATTCCATTAGTTAAAACTAACAATGAGGGATGAGTAACATGCTTTAAATTATGAATATAATGGAGAGAAAAAAATCTTGTAACCCCTAAATTAATCTTATTGAAGAAACCCTAGCCTTTCTTGACCCAAGAGCCTTGAGAGAATTTGAGAGAGTCTTTAAATGTTTAAGATTAGAATAATAGGGTAAATGATGTCCTAAGAAAGTTATAAGTCCTAGGGCCTTAAGAGGTTAAAAGGGAAAATGTCCAGCTTACCCCAACTTAAACTATATAAAACTCCTACAGGAAGGTATGACCACATCCCTAAATCATACCCTAGGGTATGAATGGTACCCTTATCTTATACCCTAGGCCTCCACTTAGATCGCAAAATTGTCCAACATATGTCCACCAAGGACAATCCATGCCCAACCATACAACCAGTACCCTTAATTCATACCTTAGGCAGATTAGGCTCCTCTAGGTTAAAAATAGGGCAACATATGATTGGCATCATACTAATATTACCTAACATACAACTACTATGGTCCATTTGTAACTTTGATAGAAACCAACCAACCTACACGAGTTAATATACGAATAAGGCCCACCAACCGTATCCTATCATATGTCTTGAAGCCAAAAACTCAAGAAATTCCTAAGAATCAAAACATAGGGTGTTTCACTCATAGTTTGGAATGGCTAGTAACAAACTACCACATATATAAAGAGAGAATGCAGAATAAATGTAATAAAATATCAAGTATAAATATAAAACCCATAACCTAGTAGTATCAGTACAAGATCAGCTAATAATCCAAGAGTGAAAAGTGAAGTTCAACTGAATCACTGACATAACTTATCTCCGAATATAACATAGAGACTTGTCTAATGCATACGAGAGAGATAGGTAATACTATGAACACCAGGAGCTCACTCTAAGTCTTTGAACCATATCTGCTCTGCACAATGATTACACATCAATAACGATAACCCCTACTATAATATATATACAACAGAAGTGTAGTATAAGTACTGAAATAGCTGGTACTCAGTAGGCATCATCATCCAACTAAGTTAAGTCATTGTATAAAGATGATATAATGCAAGATAATCATAAATAAGTCAAGGTACAAAATCTAACCTATGTCATCTCCATTATTATTGTATATAATAAGTGATCAAAATAGAATAACAATATAACATAAGGCATCCACACATGCCAGTATCACTGTACATAATAAGTAATAAATTTGAATAATAATATAACATTGGGCACCAACGTATACCCATACGCTATACATAAGAAATAGACAATTCAAATAATAATATATTATAAAGCATCAACACAAGCAATCACAATACAAAGTTGGCTCCCATATATAAACTGATGCTTAAAGTAAAGAACTCATCACGGTGTCCAATACCACTGGAGAGTACACCCAAAATAAATATAAAGAAATCTAATCAATAAGATATCCAAACTCCATCATTATTCAACCATCAGTTCACACTTACCATCAATTGGTTAATTTATAAACATTCCACAATTATCATCAATATTCATAGTTAAACAATATGCGACAACATATGCATAAGCATAAAAAACATCATTAGACAACTATATCCTCGATACACACTAATATCTTTTTATTAGCAAGCCAATGGTTCTTTACTAATCCAATTAGTCACTAGTCATCATATACCTTCTAATTGTTATTTATATACTATTCACCACATAATCATCATTCATGGGTCACCAACTAGTCATTCTTTACCAACTATCCAATAACTAGCACATAGACAAAATTCATTAGTAAAAAACATTTATCAACTAGCAAATATTTATTTCTAGCCACCAAAAACTCATTAATCATCATTGATCTAATAATCGCTAATCACCAATTATTCACTATTCAATTTATTAACTAAATGACATTAGTGACTAGCATCACTAATCAACTAATTCTAGTTTGGCAATTAGTCATCATCATCAACTAAATCATGACTATCAACTAAACTTCATATTATAAGTCTTTATTTACACTAGATATCATTGTAGATTAATCATCATAATTACTAGTTGTCAATACCACTAGTCGAAATTATTGCTAAGGTTAACTATCCACAAGTCATTGTTAACCTCTTAATTAATTTGACCAGTAATCATATTTTCAACCTTAAATAAAAAATGATACCACTTTATACCTTTACCACTAGAAAACTATGGCCAATATTTCTAATATCAACATTATACCCAACTACACATGAGCATAAATAATATTTAATTTCCATACATAGGGCTAGCTAGACTCCAACTGGTAGATGTACTAATAGGCACATCAATAATTGTCCTCCAACCTTTCTGGATACATATGTATCATTATCATCATCCTTCGGCCTTGCCGGGTATCACAAAATTATTGTAATATCCTTCAGCTTTGTTGGGTATCCTCATAATATCCTCTGGCATTGTTGGGCCTTATCATAATATCCACATTAATATCAATAATAAAGAGCAATGCCCACGAGGGCTAAAATAAATGACAAGCCCCACTAGGGCTAAAGTATAGGACAAGCCCTACGAGGGCTAAAGTAAATAAATATAAAAGAAGAAGTAAGAAGAGCATACCTCAATATTTCCTCATTTTTCATCAATGTCGCATCATCAATAAGTGTATATATGTAACATGAATGTTATAAGTCACAAGTCAATAATCTACTACATTAGACCATGAGCATAACCATAAGAATTATCATGAGTAATTTCCCACAAGTAACCTATTTATTGGTCTACTATTAACATAAAGAAAGTTTGTCACTAATTTGAGATATAGCATATCCATGGAACAATCTTTAGATTATTTGTAGAAAAGTCGATATCATAATTTATGACTTAAACTATGCTATAATCAAAGGCCCATTCAATAAGTTATTCGTTGGCCCATTCAATAGCTAAGTAATTGCCTAATCAATAGACCCAGTGATAGACATATCCATGGCTTAATGAATAACATAGTCATAGGTTTCTTTAATAGCATAAATAATAACTCATTACAATATCATCAATAAATTTACTACCACGATTCCTCAATATTACCTCAAAGGGAATTTTCTAGGATTTCATAAGAACTTATGGGCCTCATGAGGACTACCTAAGTAATGACTTAAGGTGGGTCAACGTCCAATTCTAAATCCCACAATATACCTTCTAAGTTCATTTCTATCCGGGACTAGGGTAAAGTATCTAATTCAACTCTTAGATGTATAGAAAGCCACCATTAAGTCCAAGGTGGGGATCCTACTTAAATACTATCACTAAGTCCATTAGAACTAAATAAACTTCATTAGACTAAGCATATAAGTCCAATCTAACTCTAAGCATTATTGACAAGGTCACTCCATCTTAATAGAGTAGTTCTAAGCATTCCCATATTAAGTATGAGACATTAAGTCTAATCTATTAAGGTTTGAAACAACAAGCTAGAGATTTCTCTATATGGGGACAAATGACCTAAAGGATCCAACTAACCACAAGTCTTGGAACATCATCAACCAATACCTAAAAACCCTTCCAATATACCAAGATATAACAATTATATTATAAAAAGCTCATTCTAACAAGGCATAAACCTAACCTGCTTTAAATCTAAAGAATAATCATCAATCTTCTAAAACTTTATTTTATCCTTATGAGAAGCCTATTCAAGATACCAAGCCACCAATAACATAATCTACTCATCTATATGAGCATAACTATATCCATATGGCATCATTATGCTTCAGGTCCAAAATGACACCAAAAACCCCAAGTGGGTCCCACCTATGGAAAAAATATTTTTGAGATCAACCCAAAGTTCATCCACCTTCAAGGAATCATAACCCCCAAGAGATAGGTGAAAATAAGCTTATTTGGGGATAAAATTAAGCCCTCAAGCTATTTAGGGTTTATGCCAAATAATTAGGAAATTCAATCTTGAAATTGAAGGGTTCTTACCATAAATTTAATGTTAATAATGAAAATATATGTTAATATAGCTTCCAATTCACCTACAAGACTCAATTTTGAGTTTTCTTACCCTTTTAAGGTTTTAAGGTCTCAAGGATGAAGGGGAAATACCTAGATTTGTAACATTTGGGTCTATTTATAGCCCCTTCCAGTATAGTGATATCGAGATTGACATTAATTAGATCATTATTTCCATTTTGTGATTGTCATTCACCTTGCACGATCGCAGTATCCCCTCTATGCACTAGATATCAGTAAAGTCAAAAACTTATTTTTGACCCTCTAAATTCATTCGGAATCCAAAAAATATGATCCAATAGTGAAATTTGAGTATAAACCACATATCAAATCCAATGTAATCATCAAACTATCATTTAAGATTATTTTGGCAAAAAGTGGGCCCACACCTATAGTTCTATTTTCATAAAAACCTCTCAATAGCCCAAAATAAGTCCAAAAGCCTTGGGAATTGAACCAAGGGTCCTCCTAGACTAAAATCGATGAACTTGATTTAATTTCAAAGTTGGATTTTCATCTGAGATTATTTTGGTTAAATGTGGGTCCCATACCCATATAATCGATTTTTAACTTTTCCCCCAATAGGTCGCAATGAGCTCAGGTGTATCGAGACCCATACCAAAGGTATACCTAGCCTAATATTGATATTCTAAAGCTACTAGAATAGTTGCAATTTGTATCTGGGATTATCTTATTGAAGTTTTTTCCTGGTGGCCATTTTAAACCAATGAAGACTTCTAAATAGTGAATTGATTCTAAAAACTAAACAAACTGCTCGGTAACTTAACCATCAGTCACAACAAGGCATAAATGCATGGGGAAGCTATGGAGAAGCCTTAATGACAAAGCTAAGCAGAAATATAAAAAATGACCGAAAGGGTCACTACACACCACTTGAGTGACAATCTCACAAGTATGGAAAAGAGGGTAGTCCCCTCACACTAAGGGGTTAGATATCTCCATATCTCCTCCTTCTATGAGGGAGTGTGATTGCATACTTGGGTGTGTGATTGTAGCATTCGATCACCTGAAAAGGGTATAAGTAGACCCTTTAGGTCGCGAATTAATTCATTTTCACCTAGCCCCTTGAGAGCTTAACTATAAAATAGTGTGAGAGCTTAAAAGTGAAGCTTCTGGGTTTTTAGGAATTTATATTAACATTTAGTTCTTGATTCTCTTATAGATTTAAGGTTAAAATTCACCCTTTTCATAGTGAATTTCTTGATTAATTGCTCAAATCCCCAAAACCTTTAGGTTTGATTTTAAACTACTAGTTTACTTCTTTTGACCTGAATAATGTCCCTAATTCTATAGTTACTTATTTTTCCTTAATTTTATATTCAAAAAAACTTCAATTACTTATTTAATATGGTTGTCAAAGGTTTTACCTCGTAAAATTTAAAAATGGGTTTTCTTTAGCTTGCACCTCGTTTTAACTTAATTTGACATGGGTTTTCAGCAATAGGTTTCTTAAGGTATGTGGAATAAATTTTTGAAATAAAGTTAAGATTTTTTCCTTCTTCTTTAAAAACCCATTTTGAGGGTCTGTTTTAATCTCAAACAAATATTAGGAAATATTAGTAACATTGGCTTTGCTTTGACGAGTAGATTCTATATTCATTAGTTTTAGTTGATTTTGAGATCATTTGTGAAAAATAAGGTCATGGGTTAGTTGATTAGAAAAAGTTAGCATGTATTCTCTGCTAACCTAGAGTTCTTGAGGTAGGCTATGATTATGAGAAAAATGATCATGGTAGTAGGGAGTGACCTTAATGTCTATTGGCTAGCCATTTCGGATTAATTCATGTTTTTTACTAGGTTAAGGCTTCAAGAGTTTGCAATAACTTTAGAGATAT